>NC_079911.1:829288-842632 GCF_024868665.1 Triplophysa rosa
CGTTTGCTTTGGCAATGATTTATCCAGCTTATACCAACAGTAGAGTGTATTAGAGGTTTAGCCCTTCACTATGTCGTGCATTAAGGCTCATAGTTGTGCTCCAGATGCTTAAAAATTGTGTGTCCATTAGCTACCTATGGGAGCCGTGCCAAAAGTGTTACGTGTGGCATGTACATTCGTAACTTATTTAATGGGACTCTCATAGGTAAATAATGGACAAAGCCTATTAAGGGTCATTATAAGCCTAAGTAAGGAGTTATACAGCTTTAACCAACAGTAGAGTGTATGAGAGGCATAGTGTCACGAACTGGCGTGAAAGAAGAACCCAAATGCAGGCAGCGGCAATGAAGGGGTTAACACAAAGACTTTAATAAAACCAAACAAAACACCCACGATGGGGGAAAACACAGACAGGACTAATTGTAACAAAATGCAAAAGAAAAACTTCCCGCAATGGGGCAAAACAGAACTAAGACAAAACTAAACTCACTTTAGGGGAACAGACATCAAGACGAGGACGCGAACACGAGGCTATACAAAACACAGGCACATAAGCACAGGGTACAGGTACAAACACATGCGCCGAACATATGTAATACATGAGCAACGAGACAAAGAAACATGAGGGTATATATAGGGAGAGACAAACGAGGGATAATGACACAGGGCAGGTGTGGGTAATAAGACACTCAGGGAAAGATAACAAGGAAACGAGAGGAGCGGGGCCAATGATGAGACATGAGAAAACACATGAGAAGTAAAAACAAACAACTCATGGTTTTCTCACATAAAACCTAAGGACTCTGTAGGGAGTAGGGAGATATATAGCTTTAACCAACAGTAGAGTGTATGAGAGTCACAGCCCTTCACAATGACGTGCATTAAGGCTCATAGATGTGCTCCAGAAGCTTAAAAATGGTGTGTCCATTAGCTACCTATGGGTGGCCGTTCCAAAAGTGTGTGTGACTCAGTTTGGCAATTACCTGTTTATTACAGCTTTGTAACATGGTTATTATGCTCAAAATGACAATACATGTGTAACTTCTTTAATGAGACCCTCATAGGTAAATAATGGCCAAAGCCTATTAAGGGTTATTATAAGCCTAAGTAAGGAGTTCTATAGCTTTAGCCAACAGTAGAGTGTATGAGAGTCACAGCCCTTCACAATGACGTGCATTAAGGCTCACAGTTGTGCTCCAGAAGCTTAAAAATGGTGTGTCCATTAGCTACCTATGGGAGCCGCGCCAAAAGTGTTACGTGTGGGACTTCCTGTGACCACAGGAAGTCCCAGTCGTAACTTATCTTATGGGGCCCTTATAGGTAAATATGGACAAAGCTATTAAGGGTCATTATAAGCCTAAGTAAGGAGTTTATAGCTTAGCCAACAGTAGAGTGTATGAGAGCAGCCCTTCACAATGACGTGCATTAAGGCTCATAGATGTGCTCCAGAAGCTTAAAAATGGTGTGTCCATTAGCTACCTATGGGACCCGCCAAAAGTGTTACGTGTGGGACTTCCTGTGACCACAGGAAGTCCCAGTCTAACTTATCTTATGGGGCCCTCATAGGTAAATAATGGACAAAGCCTATTAAGGGTCATTATAAGCCTAAGTAAGGAGATATATAGCTTTAACCAACAGTAGAGTGTATGAGAGGCTTAGCCCTTCACAATGACTGCATTAAGGCTCAAAGTTGTGCTCCAGAAGCTTAAAAATGGTGTGTACATTAGCTACCTATGGGACCGTGCCAAAAGTGTTACGTGTGGGACTTCCTGTGACCACAGGAAGTCCCAGTCATAACTTATTCTTTATGGGGCCCTCATAGGTAAATAATGGACAAAGCCTATTAAGGGTCATTATTAACCTTGGCAATGATATATGCTTAACCAACAATAAGTGTATAGAGGCACCTACGTGTACAATGACGTCCATTAAGGTCACAGATGTGCTCCAGAAGCTTTAAAATGGTGTGTCCATTAGCTACCTATGGGAGCCGTTCCAAAAGTGTGTGTGACTCAGTTTGGCAATTACCTGTTTATTACAGCTTTGTAACATGGTTATTATGCTCAAAATGACAATACATGCGTAACTTATTTAATGGGACCCTCATAGGTAAATAATGGACAAAGCCTATTAAGGGTCATTATAAGCCTAAGTAAGGAGTTATATAGCTTTACCAACAGTAGAGTGTATGAGAGGCTTAGCCCTTCACAATGACGTGCATTAAGGCTCATAGATGTGCTCCAGAGGCTTAAAAATGGTGTGTCCATTAGCTACCTATGGGTGGCCGTTCCAAAAGTGTGTGTGACTCAGTTTGGCAATTACCTGTTTATTACAGCTTTGTAACATGGTTATTATGCTCAAAAATGTATATACATGTGTAACTTATTTGATGTGGCACAATATACGACAATACATGTGTAACTTATTTAATGGACCCTCATAGGTAAATATGGACAAAGCCTATTAAGGGTCATTATAAGCCTAAGTAAGGAGTATATAGCTTTAACCAACAGTAGAGTGTATGAGAGCTTAGCCCTTCACAATGACGTGTCATTAAGGCTCACAGATGTGCTCCAGAGCTTAAAAATGGTGTGTACATTAGCTACCTATGGGAGCCTGCCAGGTATGTGACTTCAACATAGTAGCCCTGTAAACAGTTGATGGCATGTACATTCGTAACTATTTAATGGGAGTCCTATAGGTAAATAATGAACAAAGCCTATGGAGACACATTCCTTCATGATAATGTACATTAAAGCGCAATATTGTGCTCTACAGGCTTAAAACTGTGTAAATTCGCCTCCTATGTGACAGGTAAGGAGTGGGATGCATTTTTGTGAATTGTGATTTTGTGCTACAGTTGGGAATCCTTAGCGCTTTGTCACACATGCCTATTTCTTACATCTGTATCTTATTTGAAGGGCCCTCATACGTGTCGAATGTACAAAGCCTCTAAATTACCATTATTTTCTTTGGCAATGAGTTATACAGGTAAAACCAATATATTGTAACAGAATGATACATTCCTTCACAATGATGTACAATAAAGCTCATAGTTGTGCTCCAGAAGGCTTAAAAATGTGTGATAGCTCCATGGCTCAGGGTCGTTGATACTCTCTATTATGGTTATAGGTAAATAAGGCAAGCCTATTAAGGGTCATGTATTTACCTTGGCAATGAGTTATATGGCTTAAACCAACAGTAGAAGACCACTGACAGGGGTCTTACTCTGTCTACCTAATTTTGGGCCCTTCCAGTGAATCGCAGATGTGAGAAAACATGGTGTAGATGCACACCGCGCTTTTATGTGCACGTTCGACCTGAAAAGTCAAAGAAAAGGGCTTTGGGCTGTTTAAGCGTGTGTCACACAGCCGCTGGGCTCAAATGAGGCAGTCAGCTCCGAGAAAGGGTCCCCCGGGGCGTCGGGTGGCGTCCCCCGGGGCGTCGGGTGGCGTCCGGGTCTTCGGGCAGGCTTCGGGGGCATCGGGCAGGCCTCCCTCAAGTTTAGGCTGCAAGGGGGATGCGAAGGCGTTCTGTGGATGGAGGCGTGGCCAGCGGGAAGCCCCGCCCAAAATAGGTTACAAGGGGCACGCGTAGGCTTCTCGTGTACGTCGGGGTCCGGAGCCGGCCCGTAGGCTGCAAGGGGGTTGCTTAGGCGCTCTTCGGGAGGCCCGGTCGCAACCTGATCGGCGCGCGAGGCTTAGGCTGGGACAGTACGTCGAGTCGCCCCCTCGTGGTTCTGCCCAAGAGAGCGCCTAACCCTTCGTTCCGTGACTCAAAAATTAGGCACTTTGGGCATTTTTATGGGGTCCCCCGGGCGTCGCCGCCGCCCCATGACGCTTCCGTTCGATCGCGGGTGCTCTCCCCTTCGTTTCGGCACCGCCGGGCGACCTGGGAAAAATTTGGGGTCGTCGGCGCGCAGCGTCCATAACTAGCCGTCCGGCGCATGTCAACTAAGTTACACAATACGTTTGATGGCCTTAGGCATGAACGATCTGCTGTGACTTCAAAGTCAAATTGAATTGTGGGATATAGAGCTGCTTGAAGTGTACATGTGAAGTAGACTCGCTTCCTCTGTCAAAATCTGGGGAACGAGGGTCTGTCCATGTAAACTTCCCTTGTCCACTTCACGAATTGGGAGTAGAGCATCAGGATGCTCACTTCCATTTGGAAAATGCCCCATCAATTTCCCTGTCCCAAATGGCACACTCCGGTCTTGTTGACCTCCTTCAAGTCCACACTTGGTGACTTCAGGAAGTGCAGACCTATAGGGCACTAGGCACGAGTCCACAAGGGTACATGGGATTGCATTTTGGGACAGACTTGAGGTTGTCACGCAGGAAAAAGGAAGCAGTGCTACTTAATCGCTCTAGCGGTTCTTTGATGTCATACGCTGACCAATCTCCGCAGCTCCGCATGAAGTCGACCACACTGTTGTCCTGTTGTTGTTATTTGGGACAGAAGCTAACGGTTTTTATAGTTCTGTATTTCATATGGTGATCATGTCACCCAAATATTTAACAGTATATACTTATGTTTGTAATGCAACTGCAACTGCTTATGCATATTCATTTATTCCATAAAATACCTAATGTGCACAATGTGTTCTTAATATGCACATATGTTGTTATTTAACATTTGACATTTCTGTATAATACAGAAGCTGCTTTACAGAGCCCAGAAAACATTAAATATACATCTACAACAAAATATCAAATGTATTACCTTATGTAACAAAATGCATTGCATTAAAGGCTTTTAAGTCCACGTGACTGCAAGTCCACATAAAGTGTGCCATTTGGGACAGGGCCAAAGAGTAAAATGGGGGAGACAATCCCTCCAAAAATACTTTTATTTTTAATTTACGCTCATTGCCATTGTACACAATTGCAGACCCATACTCTAAATGTGACTGTGACGAGGGAGGCGGGACGAGAGCCACGAGGGAACGACGCGAGGCCCTGTAACACGTTCGAAGAAAGGAAGTAAGGAGGCGGGAACCGGCGAACGATAACCAAAACTTTAATAAAATAAACAAAGCATAAACCAAAGTAAAGGGCCGGCAGCCACCTCACCTACACAAACATAACTAAAACATTTATCAGAAAGAACTTATCATGAAAAATGCATTGGTTTGGATGGCAGGTGGAAGCCCTTCCTTAAGGAAACGAAAGGTCGCAGGATCTCGAAATTCAAGATTCACATTTTCCAAAAGCCCCTGAGGTATCCCTTGAACAGGCAAAGCTCTAGACTTTTCGTAAAAAATCCCCCACCCCTGAAACCTTCACAGGGCTGTTGAAGGGTTTATGACAGATGTGGCGAGGAAAGCAACGATACGGACACAGACGAGTTTCACAAAAGCCCCAGAGGGTGATTTATTAATAGACAGTGCAACAAACGTGAAATGTGAGTCCAAGATTGTTGTGCTTCCGTGTTCCGTCCCTTGTGTTCCTGAGTTCCCGGGGTGCTCGTGGAATATATCTTGTCGTCAGCCGTCGGTCTCTACGAAGGGAGAAAATACACAACGTTAGCATCAGATTTCTGTGGAGTTGTATCTCACCGTCGTCTCCTGTTCCCTGGCTTTTAATGCCGCTTCGTGTATTGGGAACAGGTGCTGATGACTGGCAGGTGTGTGTCTCTGATTGCCGGCGTTTCCAAGGCGACGCTGATTGTGCAATGGGGGACTCGCCACACTCCCCCCCCCCAAAGTGTCGTCCGAGTACGGTGGGGGGTCCTGTATGACGAACGGGTCGTAGGTCGGGTAGGAGGGGGGATGTCCCTGACCGGGATGTCCAATCTGACCACATCCTCGACAGACCGTCGGCATTGCCGTGGGAGGTCCCAGCCCGATGCACTACCTTAAAGTAGAAGTCCTGGAGCGCTAGGAACCACCTGGTCACTCGTGCGTTGGTCTCCTTTGCTCCTTGTCTTTTCTTGGGATTCCGGGCTCAGGGGGACCTGCCAGCCTATCCAAGAGCTCATCCACTCTGGGCATGGGGTACCCGTCGAAGCTGGACACCTCGTTCAGCTTCCGGAAGTCATTGCAGAAGCGGAGAGTGCCGTCCGGCTTAGGAACCATAATGATGGGGCTGGACCATGGGCTACGGGAGTGTTCTATGACCTGTAGTTCCCTCATCCTGGTGATCTCTTCCTCAATAGCCAGTCGACGAGTTTCCGGGACCCGGTAGGGGTGTTGCCTTACGGATCTCGTGGTATATGATCCTGGTCTGCCCGGGCTTATCGCAGAAGACGTCACGGAACTGACTGACCAGGGCATCAAGCTCGGTCCTCTGCTTCGTGTATTGGGAACAGGTGCTGACGACCGGCAGGTGTGTCTCTGATTGCCGGCGTTTCCATGGCGACGCTGATTGTGCAATGGGGACTTGCCACACAGAGAAGGCTGTGTGATTCATTTTATTATTCATGACCAAAAAAAATCATTTTCTCTAGAGCAACGTGCTCTCGGTATATTGTCGGCCCGACGGGCCAGAATCTAGGATTTGGGGCCCCTCGGACATTTCTAGAAAAGTACCTTGTGCAGTTTATGTGAATGGTATTTCCATATCGATTTCATGGACGAGGCCCCCATGGGGCTGACCGCCCCAAGAACTGGGACACAAGAAACAGTCTGTTGCCCCCGATCGTGCCGAAATGCCGGGTGACCTTACGACTTTGTTTAGGTCAAATTAGGGAGAGCTGGTCACGAACCCATTATTAAAAATGCATTGGCTTAGATGGCACCTGGAAGCCTTTCCATAGGGAAATATTAGATTCTTGTATTCTAGAAGCCTCTACAGGGTCTCCTCCCCTTCGGTCTGTCCCTGTCTCCACAGGTCTTTACTAAGGTCGTGGAAGCCACCCTCCTTCCCCTCAGAGAAGGAGGTGTGCGGGCACTAAACTATCTCGACGACTGGCTCATCTTGGCTCACTCTCGAGATCTGTTGTGTACACACGCGGACCTGGTGCTCCGGCACCTAGATCGGTTGGGGCTACAGGTCAACTGAGAAAAGAGCAAGCTCTACCCGGTGCAGAGCATCTTCTTTCTCGGTATGGAACTCGACTCTGTCCCCATGACAGTGCGACTGACTTCAAAATGCGCTCAGTCAGTGCTGAACTGCCTGAAGCTTTCAGGCAGTCAGCTGTCCCCCTGAAACTATTTCAGAGGCTCATGGGATACATGGCATCCTCGGTGGGGGTGGTCCCTCTCGGGTCGATGCACATGCGACCGCTCCAACACTGGCTACAGAGTCAGGTTCCTTTGAGAGCGCAGCACACTGGCAGCAGGCGTATGGTCATCACGGTTTTCTGCCGACGCACCCTAACCCCCTGGTCTCCCATGACCTTCTTGCGGACAGGGGTCCACTTAGGGATGTCTCCCTGCAGGGTTGGGGTGCCGTGTGCAACGGGCACGCAGTGTCGGGGCGGTGGACGGGCCCCCGCCTGCGTTGGCACATCAACTGCCTAGAGTTGTTGGTTGTGCTACTTGCATTGAGGAGGCTACTACCTCTCGTGCAGGACAAGCACGTGCTGGTCCGGTCGGACAGCACAGCTGCCGTGGCGTATATCAATTGTCAGGGAGGCATTCGCTCACGGCAGCTAACACGACTCGCCCGGCGCCTCCTCCTCTGGAGTCAGCAGGTGATCACACACATGCGAGCCACACACATCCCAGGCGTCCTGAACCAGACAGCCGATGCGCTCTCTCATCAGTCGACGCCTCGCAGAGAGTGGCGACTCCATCCCTGCGCAGTCCGGCTCATTTGGGAGCAGTTCGGCCAGGCACAGGTGGACCTGTTGCCTCCCCGGACTCCACCCATTGTTTGCTTTGGTACTCCCTGACCGAGGCACCCCTCGGCACGGATGCCCTTGCGCACAGCTGGCCGCAGGACAAGCGGAAGTATGCCTTCCCCCCAGTGAGCCTCATTGCACAGGTTCTGTGCAAGGCCTGGGAAGAGGCAGGAACCTGGCAGAACCTGGACTCCATGTCTGGACGGGACGAGGAGATCCTGAGTGTCCCACCCCCGGTCTGGTTGGGACGTCAGTCAGGCTAGGGCTATACGCCCATAAGTGGCACCTCTTCTCGTCCTTGTGCTCTTCTCGGCGAGAAGACCCGCGGAGTTGCTCGATCGGGAACGAGCTGTCCCTTGCTCAAGAGAGACTGGGGAGTAACCTCTCTCCCTCCACACTGGGAGTGTATGTAGCCGCTCATCATGACCCAGTTGCTGGGTAGCCTCTGGGACGGCACGACCTGATCATTAGGTTCCTAAGGGGCGCGAGAAGGCGACCACCTTATCCGCGCTCCATACCCTCTTGCGACCTAGGTGGCGGGCCTCAAGAGGCCCCGCCCCCTTCGAGCCTCTCGGAGCTGCCGCTCTTTCTCTCTCGCGATAAAGACGGCTCCCCTGATGGCGCTCACCTCCAAGAGGGTAGGGGATCTGCAAGCACCCTCAGTGTCCACAGATTGCCTAGAACTTGGGCCTGGGGATTCTCACGTTATCTTGAGACCCCGCCCCGGCTACGTGCCCAAAGTTCCCACCACGCAGGCGCTCTCCACCTGGGGAGGAAGACCAAACCTACCTGTGTTGTGTCCAGTACGCGCACTGCGCCTCTACTTGGACCGCACGCAGAGCCCAGAAGCTCTGAGCAGCTCATTGTCTGTTTCGGAGGTCAGCAGAAGGGAGGGCTGTCTCCAAACAGAGGCTGGCGCACTGGATCGTGGATGCCGTCGTTATGGCATACCGATCTCAATTCGCCCCTGCCCGTTGGGAGTGAGGCACACTCCTCATGGGCACAGGCTCAGGGCGCCTCTCTAGCAGACATCTGCAGAGCTGCGGGTTGGGCTATGCCCAACGACTCCGTGAAGTTCTAATACCTACGCACGGAACCGGTGTCAGCCCGCATCCTGCAGGGCAATGTGTAGGACCGGCAGCCGGTAGGGCGTACACCTGCGAAAGCCCTTCCCCCTTCCTTTAGGGGGATCAGCGGCTATTACGGCTCCCCCCTCTTTCCCCCACTGGGTAAAGAACAGGCATTTTATCCATCACTAGCACCTTCCTCGGGGCAGGCTGGGCAGAGCAGCCCTGCCCCCTTAGGCCGGGGGAACAGTTGCGTTATCTCCCACATAGCTCTAACCGGACCTAGTGCTCCAGACGTGGTAACCCCCCTTCCGTGGGCTGTTTTGTCTGATGTATCATCATGAATGGTTCCCACCTCGGCAACCCATGACCTCCCTAGGTGGTCTCCCACCTTGCGGTTAACCCTAGTCCGCACATTTTTCCATGAGTTCTCCCCTGTTGGTGAGACCATGTGGTGTCTACACTAATTCCTCCCTTCGGTAGGTAGTGGTCTCTGCAGCGTTTTTCCCCCGATGGGGAATAATGCTTACCCAGTGGCCCATACAGTGCCGGGCGGCTTCTCGCTGGTTAGAGAACTAAGGCCTTCGCCCGTGATGGCCGGTGGCAGGGGCTTCCCATCTTTTCACAAAAGCTCTGGGACCCCCTACCTCTCCACTGGACGGTCACGATTTCGCGTTAGCGCCTACGTCTGACTCGCCCAGGCCAATCAACATCGCTCCTCTAGAGATTGTGACGCGGCTCAGCGCTGTGGCGTCTTCCATAGGAACCCCGGTTCCCTGATGGAGGGAACGAGACGTTGTGTCAAACCGACAGAATGGGGTTTGTCTTGAGAACCTATCATCGTCTGAGTATTTAGAAAAGGCCAATGAAAATTGGCGAATGAAATTTGCATGCCGGGCTCCTCCCCGGATGTCCGGGTATAAGAGGGAAGCCGGCGTGCTCATTCATTCACTTTTGGTCTGAGGAGCCTAAGCATCCTCCCCCGACCGCTGGGGTGGGCGGCCAGTGTTGTGGCATGAGGGACACAACGTCTCGTTCCCTCCATCAGGGAACCGAGGTTACATCCGTAACCAAGAGGTTCCCTTTCTGTCGGTCTCTCGACGTTGTGTCGAACCGACAGAATGGGGTTCCTATGGAAAACGCCACAGCACTGAGCCGCGTCACAATCTCTGCGGAGCGACGTTGACTGGCCTGGGCGAGTCAGACGAACACGCTAGCGCAAAATTATGACCTTCCAGTGGAGAGGAAGGGGCACCCAGAGCTTTCCACAAAAAGTTGGGAAGCCCCCTAACGCCGGCCGTCACGGGCGGAGGCCTGATTCTCTAAATGGCGAGAAGCCGCCCGGCACCGTACGGGCCACTGGGTAAGCATTATTCCCCCTGGGGGAAAAACGCTGCAGAGGCCTCTACCTACCGTAGGGAGGAATTAGAGGAGACACCACATGGTCTCACCATCAGGGGAGAACTCATGGGAGGAATGTGCGGACTGCAGGAGTTAACCACAAGGTGGGAGTCCACCTGGGGAGGTCATGGATTGCCAAGGTGGGAACCATTCATGAGGATACATCAGACGGAACAGCCCACGGAGGGGGTATTACCACATCTGGAGCACTAGGTCCGGTTAGAGCTATGTGGGAATAACTCAACTGTTCCCCGGCCTAAGGGGGCAGGGCTGCTCTGCCCAGCCTGTCCCCTGGAAGGGTGCTTAGTGATGGATGGAATGCCTATTCTTTACCCGAGGGGAAAGAAGTGAGGCTGGATCGCCACTGCTCCCCCCGAAGGGGGAAGGGCTTCCGCAGGCGTATGCCCAACGGCTGCCGGTCCTACCTGTTGCCCTGCAGGATGCGGGCTGACACCGGTTCAACGCGGAGGTTGTAGAACCTCGCGAAGGTATTGGGCGTAGCCCAACCCGCAGCTCTACAGATGTCTGCCAGAGAGGCGCCCTGAGCCAGTGCCCACGAGGAGGCAACACCCCGAGTGGAGTGCGCCTTAACTCCTAAGGGGCAGGGGCGATCTTGCGACCGGTATGCCAAGGATATGGCATCCACGATCCAGTGCGCCAGTCTCTGTTTGGAGACAGCTTCTGAAGCCCTGCGTGCGGTCCAAGTAGAGGCGCAGTGCGCGTACTGGACACAACACGGAAGGGGTTGGGTCTTCCTCCCTGGTGGGGAGCGCCTGCAAGTTCACCACCTGGTCCCGGAAGGGAGTGGTGGGAACCTTGGGCACGTAGCCGGGCCGTGGTCTCAGGATAACGTGAGAGTCTCCAGGCCCGAATTCTAGGCAACCCGAGGACACAGAGAATGCTTGTAGGTCCCCTACCCTCTTGAAGGAGGCGAGCGCTACCAGGAGGGCCGTCTTTATCGACAGGCGAGAAAGATCGGCCTCTCCCAGGGGCTCGAAGGGGGGCCTCTGGAGGTCCTCCAGGACCACTTCAAGGTCCCAAGAGGGTACGGGGCGCGGGCGAGGCGGATTCAACCCCTCAGGAACCTGGTAACCAGGTCGTGCTGCCCTAGAGACTTACCAGCAACTGGTTCGTGATGTGCGGCTATAGCGGCAACATACACTTTCAGTATGGAAGGGGAGAGGTTCTTCTCAAGTCTCTCCTGGAGAAAGGACAGTACGTACCTGATCAAGCATCTCTGTGGGTCTTCTCCGTGAGAAGAGCACCAAGACGAGAAGATGCGCCACTTGAAGGCATACAGTCTCCTAGTGGCCGGAGCCCTAGCCTGTATGAGGGTCTCTACCACCACCGGGGGTAGGTCGCTCAGGATCTCCTCGTCCCGTCCAGGGGCCAGACATGGAGGCTCCAGAGGTCTGGCCTGGGATGCCAAAACGTGCCCTTCCCCTGAGAAAGGAGGTCCTTCCTCAAGGTAATCGGCCAGGGGGGGTTGTTGTCAGGCTCACCAGCTCTGAGAACCAAGTCCGGTTGGGCCAATAGGGCGCAACTAGTGTGCCCGACCGAACTGCTCCCATATGAGCTGAACCGCGTGAGGGTGGAGTCGCCACTCTCGGCGAGGTGACCACTGACGAGAGAGCCTGTCTGCTGTCTGGTTCAGGTCGCCCGGGATGTGTATGGCTCGCAGGGAACTGATCACCTGCTGACTCCACAGGAGGAGGCGTCGGGCGAGTCGTGTTAGCTGCCGTGATCGAATACCACCCTGGTGGTTGATATACGCCACGGCAGCTGTGCTGTCCGACCGGACCAGCACGTGTCTGACCTGCACGAAGGGTTGGAAACTCTTCAGCGCAAGTAGCACAGCCCACAACTCTAGGCAGTTGATATGCCAACGCAGGCGGGGGCCCGTCCACCGCCCCGCTACTGCGTGCCCGTTGCACACAGCACCCCAGCCCTGAAGGGAATCGTAGAGAAGCTCAACAGATGCGTAGGCTCTGAAGAACAAAAGGTGAATGAATGAGCACGCCGGCTTCCCTCTTATACCCGGACATCCGGGGAGGAGCCCGGCATGCAAATTTCATTCGCCAATTTTCATTGGCCTTTTCTAAATACTCAGAAGATGATAGGTTCTCAAGACAAACCCCATTCTGTCGGTTCGACACAATGTCGAGAGACCGACAGAAAGGGAACTAGATTTTTAGCCTAGTTTTCACACACTGGGTCACACTATGAGTGCAAGTTGCGCCTATTATTGGCATTGATAGTTAATTAACAATTAATGAATGAAGTTAATTACAGTAATAATTAACAATGAACATTTGTGCAGTTTTATCAAGCACCCTTTGCACTTATAGATAGCTGGCAGTGTCTCTAGCCTGACTTTCACAAGGCTGGCCAGGAGTTCTCATCTCTTATCATCTAAAACAATTATGAACATTGTAGTATACGTTTTCTCTCCCGTTCTCCCTCATTTATTGATTTACCACACAAACTAACGTTTGTGAAATTTGGCTAGTTAGATACAATTTAATATGCCAACAACCCCCTTACAGTTATGTTAATGATAACACATATGTTCATTTTATTATAGAATACGCAGTGGTTTTAAAAGTGGGGGTGAGTTATAAGCAGAAAGTATAATACACTGGCGAAAAAACAGAAACGCGATTGCGACCCCAGGACTGTCACAGACATCAAGAGAGAGAACCCAAGTGCAGGGAAAACAATAACTCAAAACTTTTATTAATAAAATAAAGACCCACAATGGGGGGAAACCATAACAGAACTACAAGGCAAATGCAAAACAAAGACTTCCCATGAGGGGGCAAAACAGAGAAACAGGATCAGCTAAACAAAACACTTTTCAGGAACTAGACACGACTGGGAATAAAAGAACTAGAACTCGAGGTACGTGTCATAGCTAAGCAAACAAGACAAAACAAAACAGCACAGGACAGCAAACACAAGGGCATTAAATAGGGGAAATAATAAGGGATAATTACATTAGGCAGGCGTGGGGAATGAAACACTGGCAGGAAACTAGACAAGGAAAGAGGGGTCAAGAGACGAGACAGGAGAGCACATGGCCATCATA
>NC_079911.1:842732-878909 GCF_024868665.1 Triplophysa rosa
AATTCTGCATCACTCTCTCCAGCGAGTTTCAAGTACTGCATAAGCTGCAAAAAAGAATAACAGTGTCAATGGAAAGTGACAGAAAGATAAAGAGGCAGTGATAACAACATGCCAAGAAGTGTTGGACCCTTATACACACAGACATAAGGAAGACCCAGCCAACAGGAATGTAAAGCGCAGGATCAAGGCAGACAAAAAAAACTACACAGAGATGCTGGAAACAGAAGCGGAAGCAGCAGCACAACACGGCAACACACGAGACCTGTACTCTAATATCAAGATACTTTCAGGAAAATTTAACAATGTACAGAAACCAATAAAGGATAGAGAAGGTAGAATGATAGCAGATGAAGAAGTGCAAAAGAATAGATGGGTGGAGCATTTTGAACAGCTGCTGAATAAACCATCCCCCCATCCCTACAGGACATTCTGCCAGCCTCCAGTGATTCACCAATTGACTTCAGTACACCCAGAAAGGACAAAATTATTTGTGGAATTAAGCAGTTAAAGAATCGAAAGTCCGCAGGTCAAGACAGTATACCAGCAGAGGCACTGAAGGTGGATGTAGAAACCAGTGTGAAGCTGCTCCATCCCCTATTCAAAAAGATCTGGGAAGAGGAGAAAGTGCCAATGGAATGGAAGGAAGGTTACATAATCAAGCTGCCAAAAAAGGTGATCTCAGTTGTTGCTCAAAATACAGTATTACAATACTGTCAATCCCAGGAAAGTGATCAAACCAGGTCTTGCTGAACAGGATAAAAGATTAAATAGACACACTACTTCTTGACCAACAAGCTGGTTTTCGAAAGGGAAGGTCATGCACTGATCAGATTGCAACACTACAGATCATCCTAGAGCAGTCGGTAGAGTTTGTCATTAACTTTATTGACTACGAGAAGGCATTTGACACCGTTGATAGACAGACCTTCTGGAAGCTACTGAGACTCTATGGAGTGCCAGATAAGATCACAAACATTAACATCTTGTGAAGGGATGACATGTAGGGTAGATCATGGCAGGCAACTCACCTTTACAGTAAGAACGGGAGTGAAGCAAGGATGTCTATTATCACCCTATCTGTTCCTGCCGGCAATAGACTTGGTCATGAAGACATCCACAGCCCAAAGACGAAATGGCATCCAGTAGACATTATGGACACAATTGGATGATGTCGACTTTGCAGATGATCTGGGCCTGGCAACAAATGAAACAGCAACCAGTGGAAGCTGACATCCTTCAAAGACGCTGGAGGTGGATTGGACACGTCCTTTGCATGTCATGATATGCATGAAACCCAAATGCAGACAGCTCTCAACAAAAACATTTATTTGACATAGAGTACACAAAACATAACTCAAAATCCCTCGAGGGGAAAACAAGAACAATATGACAAAACAACGAACTAAACTTGACTTCAATATAGCTTAACTAAGGTAAACCGGGGAAACAGAGACCAGACAGGGAAGAGGTAAACAAACTATCCAGCACAGGACAGCAAACACAAGGGCATTAAATAGGAGAGGAACAAAAGAGGCATAACGAGGGCAATGAATATTGTAACAAGGGGATGGGGCTAAGACACAAGACAGGAGAGCACATAGCACAAAAAAACAAACAATGGCCGTGTGCTTCCAAACACTAGCACAAGACATGGGACTATCATGATCCTTTCACTCCAAACTAGAAAAAAACCTACTAGAAGGGCAGGATCATGACAGTACCCCCCATTAAGGGACGGCTCCTGGCGTCCCCTAGGGGCAACACAAGACAGGACAACCGTACACAAACAGAAAACCCGCAAACAAAAACAGTTCAAAACAACAGTGGTGGGGAGAGGGAGCAGGGAAGTCCAAAACACAAAATGGGGAACCCGCAGGCAGGAACCCACACTGGCAGGCCCGCAGACAGGAAGACACAAAACAGGGCCCGCATACTGGGACCCACTATGGAGGCCCACACCCAGGCACACTGGTGGGACCGCAGACAGGAACAGACAAGAGGCCCGCAGACAGGAACACACTTGAGGGGGCCACGAACAGGAACAGACACCATAGGGCCATAGCGCCCAGGAACATCCCCTGGTGGGCCCGCAGATAGGAACATACACTGCTGGCCCAGAGACAGGAACACACTCGGGAGGGCCACAGACAGGAACAGACACCAGAAGGCCCACTCCAGGAAAATCCCCTGGGGGACTCACAGACAGGACCATACACTGGTGGCCCGGAGACATGAAGACACTCGGGAAGGCCACAGACAGGAACAGATGCCAGAGGGCCCACGCCCAGAAACATCCCATGGGGGCCTGCAGACAGTAACATACACGTGAGGTGCAGGGATTTCACCAGCTGCTGACTCCAGAGGAGCAGGCATCGGGCGAGTTGCGACATCTGCTGTGAACGAATGCCGCCCTGGTTGATGTACGCCACAGCAGCGCGTGCTTGCCCTGAATGAGGGGAAGGAACCTCTTCAGAGCAAGCCAAGCTGCCGGCAACTCTAGGCAATTGATATGCTACTGCAGGCGGGGGCTCGTCCAACGACCTGCCACCGTTGCACACAACACTCCAGCGGCTGCTGACGGGGAGTCGATGCTCTCCTCCACGATGCTCTACGTCCATGGGGAGCCACCTGAGGAGGGGGCGCTGGAGCCGTGGCGGGGCTGCTGGGGAGCAGATGCCGGCCCGGGACCATGACGACCTGAAGGTGGCCGGGTCGCGGCGAGGCAAGATGCTTAATGGCCTCTGTCTGCTTCTTCACTGCCGAGAACTGTTGTGAAAACCTTGGCTTGCAGGATAGCCAGGGCGTGAAAAGCGGAGGCAGCTTTACCCGCAGAAGTGCAAACCTTCAATGCACCTGCGTGAGTCCAATATGGGTCGGTCGACTGCCGCCCATCGGAGACGGGTTTGGTGAGCGTGGCGGGGCATGGACGGTACGGGTTAATGTCCATGGGAGTCCCCACATCACCATCTCCGCTCACTGCTGCTCACCACAGAACGGGAAGCAGACGATGTCGTGGTTGCATCCAAAAAGAACACAGCCAC
Source organism: Triplophysa rosa (assembly GCF_024868665.1). Lineage (NCBI taxonomy): Eukaryota > Metazoa > Chordata > Actinopteri > Cypriniformes > Nemacheilidae > Triplophysa > Triplophysa rosa. The sequence continues at coordinate 845,774 of NC_079911.1, forward strand.
CCGTGACCGCAACACCTTGATCAACATATGCTCGCAGTAAGGGCATGCCGTATCAATGAATGAAATAAGGACTGTAAAATCCTGTTGGATTAGCAGTACTGGTTCTATCACCCCCTTCTTCGCAAAAGACAGACGCGTCACTGTTCCTCACAGTTGAGAAAAGGATGCCCCTGAACCTGGGAAGGCGTCGAGCGAACTGTATCGCATAGCCATAGCAATCGTCCTCCTGAGCCACCTCGAGGGTTTGGGGAGAGCTAACCATGCCCCCAAAAATCGATCGAGAGGCAACAAGTGGACGATACTTTACACCGTTCCTGGGTGAGGTGAGCGAGAGAGGCAATGCTTTGCGTAATGCTGTCGCTGCTACATTTCCGGAGCACTCTGGATGCCACAGCATGGAGCCCTGGGCAGTCTATAGATGTTATCTCGCCTGGGCAAGATGTGCTTAATGGCCTCAGTCTGCTTTTTCACAGTGGAAAAAGCTGTGCAAAATCCTCCACTGTGTCCCCAAAAAACCCTTCTTGTGAGATGGGAGCGTTGAGAAAATGCTCTTTCTCCGCATCCTTCATCTCAGCAAGGTTAAGCCACAAGTTCTGGACTATCAGTGTGGACATCGTCCTCTCCAGGGCATGCAACGTCACCTTTGTAGCCCTGGGGGCTAAATCTGTAGCGGTGCAAAAATGTACCTGAAGGATCGCCATAATCCCTGCAGTGCTGTAAGCCCTCGCCATCAGTGATGAGAACTTCCTTTGAGATGCATACGTGATCAATGTGGTTCCCTTTCTGTCGGTCTCTCGACGTTGTGTCGACAGAATGGGGTTTGACTTGAGAACCTATCATCTTCTGACTAATTTTGAAAAGGCCAATGAAATTGGTAAATTAAATTTGCATGCTGGTCTCCGCCCCAGACATCCGGGTATAAAAGGAAGACGGCGTGCTGCATCCTTTTGTTTTTCGGATCGCCCCTTCTCGACAGTGACTTCCCCTGGGCGTCTCGGCAGTACCAGAGGTGTTTTAATAAAAGAGCTAATTTCTTCAGCGCGGCATGCCCCACTGTTCTCGTGGGTGCAACACTCTCATCAAGGAGAGGGACGGACACAATGTCTGCCTCAGGTGCTTGGGTGTCCAGCATGCTGAGGCGGCGTTCGTGGACACGTCCTGCCCGCACTGTGAGCGGATGATGATCCAGACGTTGCGGTCACAGGTGGCTGTGTTCTTTTGGATGCAACCACGACTCGTCTGCTTCCCGTTCTGTGCGTGAGCAGCGGCTTTTGCCCTGCCGTCCGCCACGGTGAGCCGCGAGGGTGATATGGGGATTACCGTCAGCGTTAATCCATCAGCCACAGGCTCGCGGACCGTTCATGCCCCGTCTCGCTCGTCTGACCGTCCCTCAAAAGGCGGTCCCACCCATCTTGTTCCTCAGCCACGTATTCGGAAACGGTGCGTGATGTAGATGAGATGTCGCTTGCAGCATCGAAGGGCGACTTACTGGCATCCGAGCCNTTCATTGATGGACAGACAAGACAAAGTGCCTTAACAAACTTGATCACTCAGTGCAGTGTTATGGGTGCAACACGAGTATGTTTACTTTATTGAACATGAACATGTGAAATAAATCATATAAACATGATAACCATGTGCCAAGTTGAGTGCTTATGTTACTTTTAAAGGAAAAACAGAGAGTCTTTGAATGTTTTTGTTCTACTTTAACTTTGCTAATTATAAAAATATTAGACTTCATTTAATTTAAACTTCTAATATTTAGGAGCTGGTCACTGTCAGCCTCACCTTTCTTTCTTTACTGTTCTTACACTTAGAAGTGGCTATTTTGACAGGGATTATCTTAAACCAGGACTAGGCCCTAATTTAGGACATTAAATCGTTTTTACAAACATGCCTTTCTAAAAACATTACTTGTGCGCACCTTAAGACAAAACAATGACACTCATAGATTTTAAGAAATGTCTTTGCAAGCTGTTTTTAAATAAAACTGTCATATATCTGCCTGCCGTGTTTTCCATTTTGTGAATTGTCACTTCCTGTGGTCATCCATCTTGTTTTGTAGTCCTCTTTTTCCCTGTTGATTTGTCACCCCAGGTGTATTTTATTTACCACATCCCTTTGTTATCTCATTATGTTGTTAGTTGGTGTATACATAGTTCCTGTGTTTCTCTTGTGTTTTGTCAGTCATGGTTTGGAGTTTTGCTGCTTGTGTTCTTGTGGTGTTGCCTTTTTGTTAGTTTCTTTATTACAAGCCTGCAAGTAGATCCACTTCCCTGCCTGTTTTTCTTGCCCGTCGTGACAGAATGACAGACCCACCCATGGATCCAGCAGGAGAAAAGCAGGACTCATTGGGTAAATTCTGTGCTCTCTATCAATATGGCCGACCCATTGAGGACCATGTGGCAGAGTTTTTGGCAAACTGGCACCTGGCTCTAGTGGATGACGTGGCTTTAAATGAACCGCTTTTGGTGTGGGCTGAATGACAACACCAATGAGAGATTCACACTGGACCTTGGCAGAGTACATCAATCTGGCCCTGCGGCTGGCTGGATCCAATTTCACCATGGGTGCACGAGATGGAGGAGGTCGATTCCCCAAAACAATTTTTTTGGGGTGGCTATGCGGCCAAGGACCCGACAGCCATTGAGCTGGCCCTACCACAGACCGCACAGCAGGCAGCACCATCACGGCCTCTGGACATGTCTCATGACAGAGAGGGTCGGTATCCTGTGTGATGGACCCGCCGCTGACATTGGCACGGGAAGCTGGTATCCCGAGGCCTTCTGCAGTTGCCAACCCAGAGCCCGTCCTAAAGATGGCCACCAGCCCAGAGCCTGTTCACAAGATGTCCACCATGCCAGAGCCTGCAGCCATCATGGCCGCCACACCGGTTGTCCCAAGTCCGGTGGTGTCCGTTCCTGAGGTTCTGCCCCAGGAATTAGCTCTGCCAGTTGTGGCTGCCACCTTCTTGTGTGTCTGCACCAAAGGCCGTTTCTGTGCCTGTGCCAAGATGGCTGCCTCTAAACCTCTCGAACAGCCTGCCTAAACCAAGATGGCCATCCTGGACTCACCTGTGCTCAGTGTCTCCATAGACACTCCTATGCCGCTCAGCCCTGGTGTTCTGCCGGCCCGCTCTGGTCTACTTTCCCCTTTGCCACTACACGGACCTGGCCCTCTATCCCCCTGGTACCCCTCGTCTTATGTTTTGTCAGCCATTGTTTGGACTTTTGCTTTTTGTGTTCTTGTGGTTTTGCCTTTTTGTTTGTTTCTTTATTAAATGCCTGCAAATAGATACACTTCCCTGCTTGTTTTTCTTGCCCGTCGTGACAAAAACAGCTCTAACATGTATTTTAATCTAGGCGTAAGCCCTGTCTGGCTTTTATTAAATGATCTTGGATTTAATATTCTTGTTATTTTGTCTTGCAGTTGCCAGTAAAGCTGTTGGTGGGGATTACAGTGAGTTCAGCAACAGACTAAAGAACTTTTTAAAACAGAAATATGAGCGGATATTGGATGGTAATTCAGAGAATGCCAAACAGAATACACATTTGAATAATATTTACACTGATCTCTATATAGTGAAGAATCAGACGGGTGGAGTAGTGAATGAACATGAAGTGAGACAGATTGAAGTAAACAGAACTGCTGCTGAGGACACGTCAGTCAAGTGTAATGACATATTTAAAGTCCAGCGTGATACAGGTCATCAAAACAGAAAAGTGCTGACGATGGGCATCGCAGGTGTGGGCAAAACTGTCTCTGTCAATAAATTCATCCTTGACTGGGCTGAAGGGAAAGAAAATCAGGAAATCATCTTTATTTTTCCTTTGCCCTTCCGTCAATTGAATCTGATTGAAAAGAACTGTAGTCTACTGGAACTTATTCATGAATACTTTAGTTTTGAAAAACAACTATCATCACTGCCTAAAGAAGAAGATAAAGTGATGTTCATCTTTGATGGTCTGGACGAGTGTCGCTTCTCTTTGAGCTTTGAGAAGAGCGAGAGATTGACAGATGTTCAAAAGAAAACAACAGCGGACGTCATAATAACAAACCTGATCAAGAGAAATCTGCTTCCCTCCGCTCTCATCTGGATCACCTCCAGACCGGCAGCAGCCCATCTGATACCTCGACGCCACATTGATCAGGTGACAGAGGTACGAGGATTCAACGATGAGCAGAAGGAGAAATACTTCACCAAAAACAGCAAACCTGACATGTCAGAGAGAATCATGTCACACATCAAGAGATCCAGAAGTCTGTACATCATGTGTCACATTCCCGTCTTCTGCTGGATCTCTCTCAGCGTTCTTCAGCCTCTGATGACTCAAGAGAATCAGCACAAAATTCCCACAACTCTCACAGGGATGTACATCTACTTCTTACTCTCTCAGATGGAACAGATGAAAGCAAAAAAACAAAGTGACAATCTTCCTCAGTCTTTTGAAGATGTTGTTCTGAAGCTTGGGGAACTGGCTTTTAAACAGCTTCTGAAGGGAAATCTGATTTTCTACAAAGAAGATCTTGAGGAATGTGGGCTGGATGTCAGTGAAGGTTTGGTTTTCTCTGGGTTATGCACTCAGATTTTTCAGACAGAAAAGCCAGTTTCTGGGAGAAAGGTCTACAGTTTTGTACATCTCAGTGTTCAGGAATTCCTCGCTGCTCTTTACGTGCTTTTCATTTACAAAGTCAAAAAAACAAACCCATTCCCTCTCACACTGGGAGACAAACTGAAATGCAAATTCATGAAAAATTCACTGTTTGACCTTCATAGGACGGGAATTAAAAATGCCCTTCGAAGCAAGAATGGACACCTGGATCTTCTCCTGCGGTTCCTCATGGGTCTCTCACTGGAGTCAAATCAGAATGAGCTGAAAGATCTTCTGCCCTCACTGAAGATCACAGCAGAAGACATGAGACAGACTGCTGAATATATCAAACAGAAAATTAATCATGAAGCATCATCAGAGATGAGCATCAATCTCTTCCACTGTCTGAATGAACTGAAAGATGATTCACTGATAACAGAAATCCAGGCGTATCTGAATTCAGGAGATCTTTCATCACAAGATCTCTCTTCTGTTCAGTGGTCTGCTCTGGTGTTTGTGCTGCTGATGTCTGAAGAGACTCAAGAGATGTTTGAGCTGCAGAAATACAGAAGATCTGATGAAGCTCTGATTAGACTTCTGCCAGTGATCAGAAACACCAGAAGAGCTCTGTAAGATTCATTCATATTTGCACCACACTGACACATCCGAGTAATCTGATCAAATACAACTTTTTTATTAAACAATATGTATTACAAAAACATCCTGGCCAATGTTTTTGTCCCTAAGGTTGTAAATTAAATGTAGGTTGTGCTGTTTGTACATCAAATATTATAACAAACGTTACATCTCTTTGTCTGTAGATTGACAGCAGCAGAATAGATTTTGTTGCTGAATTAACTGAATTTAATGAAGTTATCAGAATATATGAACAATATCAATTTAAACACAAGAAAGTCTTTAATTGTTGCGTTCAATTCTTATTTGATAGCACATTTGATGATTTTAGCTTTACTGCTACTGTATGTTCACATGATCTCTCTGTTTTATGTATTTGTTGTCGATTATATCAGTAAAGTTTTAATTTTAAAGTATTGTTTGTGTTTTTCCTGCACATAGTCTTCAGAACTGTCATCTGTCTGATGAGTGTTGTGAAAGTTTGTCTTCATGTCTACAATCATCGACGTCTCTGAGAGAGCTGGACCTGAGTAACAATGATCTGAAGGATTCAGGAGTGAAGCTGATCTCTGATGCTCTCAAGACTCACAACTGTCCGCTACACACACTGAGGTCAGACACTTTCACTGAAAATACTCTGATATAATAATGAGAGTGTCTGTCATACACTAGATGTTCTTTACACACTTCTGTTTCATTGTGTTTTGGTTGTGTTTAGATTGTCCGGGTGTAATGTGACTGATGAGTGTTGTGAGAGTTTGTCTTCATGTCTACAATCATCGACGTCTCTGAGAGAGCTGGACCTGAGTAACAATGATCTGAAGGATTCAGGAGTGAAGCTGATCTCTGACGCTCTCAAGACTCACAACTGTCCACTAGAGATACTGAGGTGTGTAATGACTCAATTCTTACACAGTAAATGAAAAGTGTCCGGCGCTTTATCAATAAATGTGTTGCTAAAATTCTAACTAGGTACATTTTCTAAAGAATACTTGAGTGGTGCTTGCTGTGGCAAATCTGGGCAGTTACTAGGGGATTGTCCTTGGGGACCCAATCGCCTCGGTTCTTTTTTAGAAAAGGCCTATGAGAATTGGCAAATTAATTTTGCATATCTGGCTCCACCCTGGACATCCGGGTATAAAAGGAAGCCAGTATGCTTCATTCATTCAGGTTTGTGCTTTCGTCCCGACTCGATCAGTGGACAGTTCAAGGTTATGTCAAATGATTACATTAGGGGTGCCTATACTACTCGCCACTTCATTCATTCAGATTTGTTCTTCGGAGCCAAATGTTTAGGCTCGTCCCGACGCCTTTTTCTAAAAGAGTGAGATTTCTCATTCACCTTGTTTCACCTGATGAATATACAGTGCGATTAGCGGTGTTTGTCTCGTCCGTTAGCGGTTGAGTTTTGATTGCATGAAGCGGAAGATTTCCTCGTGAAGAAGATGAAATGTCGGTCACTACATCGGAGGGTGCGCTGCTTGCCTCGGATGATGAAGGACCTCTTAATGTCCTGCCCCTTCAGAACAACACTCAGGAGGAGGCGGATTCTGAGATGGCAGCGAAACTTTCCCGGGCAGCCGCAGGCATTGGACTAAAGGTAAGTCCTCCACCATTCCAAGAAAATCTACGTTTCCAAGTGGAACATGCGATCGTGACGCATCTCTGCCCGCAGAACCTGCCACCTGGAGGAACCAACCAAGGCTCCCTTCAAAAGCATGCAAGTTCTCAAGTTCCGTAGGTCTCTTCAGAACATACAGGTCAAGAGAGGAGCATATGTCGCATCCAACCACCATCTCCTTGTTGCTCGTTTGAAGCTCAAGTTATAGAAGAACTGGTCTGGGGGTTCAAATCAATGACAGCGATACAATATCTCAAACTTGAAAGATAACAATAAATGGCACGAATTCTGCATCACTCTCTCCAGCGAGTTTCAAGTACTGCATAAGCTGCAAAAAAGAATAACAGTGTCAATGGAAAGTGACAGAAAGATAAAGAGGCAGTGATAACAACATGCCAAGAAGTGTTGGACCCTTATACACACAGACATAAGGAAGACCCAGCCAACAGGAACGTAAAGCGCAGGATCAAGGCAGACAAAAAAAAACAACACAGAGATGCTGGAAACAGAAGTGGAAGCAGCAGCACAACACGGCAACACACGAGACCTGTACTCTAATATCAAGATACTTTCAGGAAAATTTATCAATGTACAGAAACCAATAAAGGATAGAGAAGGTAGAATGATAGCAGATGAAGAAGTGCAAAAGAATAGATGGGTGGAGCATTTTGAACAGCTGCTGAATAAACCATCCCCCCATCCCTACAGGACATTCTGCCAGCCTCCAGTGATTCACCAATTTACTTCAGTATACCCAGAAAGGACAAAATTCTTTGTGGAATTAAGCAGTTAAAGAATCGAAAGTCTGCAGGTCAAGACAGTATACCAGCAGAGGCACTGAAGGTGGATGTAGAAACCAGTGTGAAGCTGCTCCATCCCCTTTTCAAAAAGATCTGGGAAGAGGAGAAAGTGCCAATGGAATTGAAGGAAGGTTACATAATCAAGCTGCCAAAAAAGGTGATCTCAGTTGTTGCTCAAAATACAGTATTACATTACTGTCAATCCCAGGAAAGTGATCAAACCAGGTCTTGCTGAACAGGATAAAAGATTAAATAGACACACTACTTCTTGACCAACAAGCTGGTTTTCGAAAGGGAAGGTCATGCACTGATCAGATTGCAACACTACAGATCATCCTAGAGCAGTCGTTAGAGTTTGTCATTAACTTTATTGACTACGAGAAGGCATTTGACACCGTTGATAGACAGACCTTCTGGAAGCTACTGAGACTCTATGGAGTGGCCAGATAAGATCACAAACATTAAATTCTTGTGAAGGGATGACATGTAGGGTAGATCATGGCAGGCAACTCACATATGCCTTTACAGTAAGAACGGGAGTGAAGCAAGGATGTCTATTATCACCGCATCCTTCATCTCAGCAAGGTTAAGCCACAAGTGCTGGACCACCAGTGTGGACATCGTCCTCCCCAGGGCATGCACCGTCACCTTTGTGTGTAGCGGTGAGCGAAATCTGTAGCGGTGTGCGAAAATGTACCTGAAGGATCGCCATAGCATGCAAGGCAGAAGCGGCCTGACCTGCAGTGCTGTAAGCCCTCGCCATCAGTGATGAGAACTTACGTGCTTTTGAAGGGAGCCTTGGTTGGTTCCTCCAGGTGGCAGGTTCTGCGGGCAGAGATGCGTCGCGATCGCACGGTCCACTTAGAAACGTAGATTTTCTTGGAATGGTGGAGGACTTACCTTTAGTCCAATGCCTGCGGCTGCCTGGGAAAGTTTCGCTGCCATCTCAGAATCCGCCTCATCCTGAGGGTTGTTCTGAAGGGGCAGGACGTTAAGAGGTCCTTCATCATACGAGGCAAGCAGCGCACCCTCCGATGTAGCGACCGACATTTCATCTTCCTCACGAGCCCTGCATGCAACCAAAACTCCGCCCACCGGAAGCTCAACCACTAAAGGACGAGACGAGGTGAACACCGCTAATCGCACCGTATATCCATCAGGTGAAACAAGGTGAATGAGAAATCTCACTCTTTTAGAAAAAGGCGTCGGGACGAGCCTAAACATTTGGCTCCAAAGAACAAATCTGAATGAATGAAGTGGCGAGTAGTATAGGCACCCTAATGTGATCATTTGACATAACGTTGAACTGTCCACTGATCAAGTCGGGACGAAAGCACAAAGCTGAATGAATGAAGCATATTGGCTTCCTTTTATACCCCGATGTCCGTGGTGGAGCCGGATATGCAAAATTAATTCGCCAATTCTCATAGGCCTTTTCTAAAAAAGAACCGAGGCGATTGGGTCCCCAAGGACAATCCCCTAGTAACTGCCCAGTTTTGCCACAGCAAGCACCACTCAAGTATTCTTTAGAAAATGTACCTAGTTAGAATTTTAGCAACACATTTTTTGTTAAAGTGCCGGACATTTTTTGTTTACTGTGTAGGAATTGAGTCATTATACACCTCAGTGTGTGTAGTTGACAGTTGTGAGTCTTGAGAGCATCAGAGATCAGCTTCACTCCTGAATCCTTCAGATCATTGTTACTCAGGTCCAGCTCTCTCAGAGACGTCGATGATTGTAGACATGAAGACAAACTTTCACAACACCCATCAGTCACATTACACCCGAACAATCTAAACACAACCAAAACACAATGATACAGAAGTTTGTAAAGAACATCTAGTGTATGACAGACACTCATTTATTATATGAAAGTATTTTCAGTGAAAGTGTCTGACCTCAGTGTGTGTAGCTGACAGTTGTGAGTCTTGAGAGCATCAGAGATCAGCTTCACTCCTGAATCCTTCAGATCATTGTTACTCAGGTCCAGCTCTCTCAGAGACGTCGATGATTGTAGACATGAAGACAAACTTTCACAACACTCATCAGTCACATTACACCCGAACAATCTAAACACAACCAAAACACAATGATACAGAAGTTTGTAAAGAACATCTAGTGTATGACAGACACTCATTTATTATATGAAAGTATTTTCAGTGAAAGTGTCTGACCTCAGTGTGTGTAGCTGACAGTTGTGAGTCTTGAGAGCATCAGAGATCAGCTTCACTCCTGAATCCTTCAGATCATTGTTACTCAGGTCCAGCTCTCTCAGAGACGTCGATGATTGTAGACATGAAGACAAACTTTCACAACACTCATCAGTCACATTACACCCGAACAATCTAAACACAACCAAAACACAATGATACAGAAGTTTGTAAAGAACATCTAGTGTATGACAGACACTCATTTATTATATGAAAGTATTTTCAGTGAAAGTGTCTGACCTCAGTGTGTGTAGCTGACAGTTGTGAGTCTTGAGAGCATCAGAGATCAGCTTCACTCCTGAATCCTTCAGATCATTGTTACTCAGGTCCAGCTCTCTCAGAGACGTCGATGATTGTAGACATGAAGACAAACTTTCACAACACTCATCAGTCACATTACACCCGGACAATCTAAACACAACCAAAACACAATGATACAGAAGTGTGTAAAGAACATCTAGTGTATGACAGACACTCTCATTATTATATGAAAGTATTTTCAGTGAAAGTGTCTGACCTCAGTGTGTGTAGCGGACAGTTGTGAGTCTTGAGAGCGTCAGAGATCAGCTTCACTCCTGAATCCTTCAGATCATTGTTACTCAGGTGCAGCTCTCTCAGAGACGTCGATGATTGTAGACATGAAGACAAACTTTCACAACACTCATCAGTCACATTACACCCGGACAATCTAAACACAACCAAAACACAATGATACAGAAGTGTGTAAAGAACATCTAGTGTATGACAGACACTCTCATTATTATATGAAAGTATTTTCAGTGAAAGTGTCTGACCTCAGTGTGTGTAGCGGACAGTTGTGAGTCTTGAGAGCGTCAGAGATCAGCTTCACTCCTGAATCCTTCAGATCATTGTTACTCAGGTCCAGCTCTCTCAGAGACGTCGATGATTGTAGACATGAAGACAAACTTTCACATCACTCTTCAGACAGATGACAGTTCTGAAGACTATGTGCAGGAAAAACACAAACAATACTTTAAAATTAAAACTTTACTGTTATAATCGACAACAAATACATAAAACAGAGAGATCATGTGAACATACAGTAGCAGTAAAACTAAAAGCATCAAATGTGCTATCAAATAAGAATTGAACACAACAATTAAAGACTTTCTTGTGTTTAAATTGAGATTGTTCATATATTCTGATAACTTCATTAAATTCAGTTAATTCAGCAACAAAATCTATTCTGCTGCTGTCAATCTACAGACAAAGAGATGTAACGTTTGTTATAATATTTGATGTACAAACAGCACAACCTACATTTAATTTACAACCTTAGGGACTAAAACATTGGCCAGGATGTTTTTGTAATACATATTGTTTAATAAAAAAGTTGTATTTGATCAGATTACTCTGATGTGTCAGTGTGGTGCAAATATGAATGATGAGATGAATCTTACAGAGCTCTTCTGGTGTTTCTGATCACTGGCAGAAGTCGAATCAGAGCTTCATCAGATCTTCTGTATTTCTGCAGCTCAAACATCTCTTGAGTCTCTTCAGACATCAGCAGCACAAACACCAGAGCAGACCACTGAACAGAAGAGAGATCTTGTGATGAAAGATCTCCTGAATTCAGATACGCCTGGATTTCTGTTATCAGTGAATCATCTTTCAGTTCATTCAGACAGTGGAAGAGATTGATGCTCATCTCTGATGATGCTTCATGATTAATTTTCTGTTTGATATATTCAGCAGTCTGTCTCATGTCTTCTGCTGTGATCTTCAGTGAGGGCAGAAGATCTTTCAGCTCATTCTGATTTGACTCCAGTGAGAGACCCATGAGGAACCGCAGGAGAAGATCCAGGTGTCCATTCTTGCTTCGAAGGGCATTTTTAATTCCCGTCCTATGAAGGTCAAACAGTGAATTTTTCATTAATTTTCATTTCATTTTGTCTCTCAGTGTGAGAGGTAATTTGTTTGTTTTTTTGACTTTGTAAATGAAAAGCACTTATAGAGCAGCGAGGAATTCCTGTACACTGAGATGTACAAAACTGTAGACCTTTCTCCCAGAAACTGGCTTTTCTGTTTGAAAAATCTGAGTGCATAACCCAGAGAAAACCAAACCTTCACTGACATCCAGCCCACATTCCTCAAGATCTTCTTTGTAGAAAATCAGATTTCCCTTCAGAAGCTGTTTAAAAGCCAGTTCCCCAAGCTTCAGAACAACATCTTCAAAAGACTGAGGAAGATTGTCACTTTGTTTTTTTGCTTTCATCTGTTCCATCTGAGAGAGTAAGAAGTAGATGTACATCCCTGTGAGAGTTGTGGGAATTTTGTGCTGATTCTCTTGAGTCATCAGAGGCTGAAGAACGCTGAGAGAGATCCAGCAGAAGACGGGAATGTGACACATGATGTACAGACTTCTGGATCTCTTGATGTGTGACATGATTCTCTCTGACATGTCAGGTTTGCTGTTTTTGGTGAAGTATTTCTCCTTCTGCTCATCGTTGAATCCTCGTACCTCTGTCACCTGATCAATGTGGCGTCGAGGTATCAGATGGGCTGCTGCCGGTCTGGAGGTGATCCAGATGAGAGCGGAGGGAAGCAGATTTCTCTTGATCAGGTTTGTTATTATGACGTCCGCTGTTGTTTTCTTTTGAACATCTGTCAATCTCTCGCTCTTCTCAAAGCTCAAAGAGAAGCGACACTCGTCCAGACCATCAAAGATGAACATCACTTTATCTTCTTCTTTAGGCAGTGATGATAGTTGTTTTTCAAAACTAAAGTATTCATGAATTAGTTCCAGTAGACTTCAGTTCTTTTTAATCAGATTCATTTGACGGAAGGGCAAAGGAAAAATAAAGATGATTTCCTGATTTTCTTTCCCTTCAGCCCAGTCAAGGATGAATTTATTGACAGAGACAGTTTTGCCCACACCTGCGATGCCCATCGTCAGCACTTTTCTGTTTTGTTGACCTGTATCACGCTGGACTTTAAATATGTCATTACACTTGACTGACGTGTCCTCAGCAGCAGTTCTGTTTACTTCAATCTGTCTCACTTCATGTTCATTCACTACTCCACCCGTCTGATTCTTCACTATATAGAGATCAGTGTAAATATTATTCAAATGTGTATTCTGTTTGGCATTCTCTGAATTACCATCCAATATCCGCTCATATTTCTGTTTTAAAAAGTTCTTTAGTCTGTTGCTGAACTCACTGTAATCCCCACCAACAGCTTTACTGGCAACTGCAAGACAAAATAACAAGAATATTAAATCCAAGATCATTTAATAAATTACGTTAGGGAATTAAACATGAAAGGGCGGTTTCTCAGACAGGGTTTACACCTAGATTAAAATAAATGTTAGAGCTGTTTTTGTCACGACGGGCAAGAAAAACAGGCAGGGAAGTGGAATCTATTTGCAGGCATTTAATAAAGAAACAAACAAAAAGGTAAAACCACAAGAACACAAAAAGCAAAAGTCCAAACAATGGCTGACAAAACATAAGACGAGGGGTACCAGGGGGATAGAGGGCCAGGTCCGTGTAGTGGCAAAGGGGAAAGTAGACCAGAGCGGGCCGGCAGAACACCAGGGCTGAGCGGCATAGGAGTGTCTATGGAGACACTGAGCACAGGTGAGTCCAGGATGGCCATCTTGGTTTAGGCAGGCTGTTCGAGAGGTTTAGAGGCAGCCATCTTGGCACAGGCACAGAAACGGCCTTTGGTGCAGACACACAAGAAGGTGGCAGCCACAACTGGCAGAGCTAATTCCTGGGGCAGAACCTCAGGAACGGACACCACCGGACTTGGGACAACCGGTGTGGCGGCCATGATGGCTGCAGGCTCTGGCATGGTGGACATCTTGTGAACAGGCTCTGGGCTGGTGGCCATCTTTAGGACGGGCTCTGGGTTGGCAACTGCAGAAGGCCTCGGGATACCAGCTTCCCGTGCCAATGTCAGCGGCGGGTCCATCACACAGGATACCGACCCTCTCTGTCATGAGACATGTCCAGAGGCCGTGATGGTGCTGCCTGCTGTGCGGTCTGTGGTAGGGCCAGCTCAATGGCTGTCGGGTCCTTGGCCGCATAGCCACCCCAAAAAAATTGTTTTGGGGAATCGACCTCCTCCATCTCGTGCACCCATGGTGAAATTGGATCCAGCCAGCCGCAGGGACAGATTGATGTACTCTGCCAAGGTCCAGTGTGAATCTCTCATTGGTGTTGTCATTCAGCCCACACCAAAAGCGGTTCATTTAAAGCCACGTTATCCACTAGAGCCAGGTGCCAGTTTGCCAAAAACTCTGCCACATGGTCCTCAATGGGTCGGCCATATTGATAGAGAGCACAGAATTTACCCAATGAGTCCTGCTTTTCTCCTGCTGGATCCATGGGTGGGTCAGTCATTCTGTCACGACGGGCAAAAAAAACAGGCAAGCGAAGTGGATCTATTTGCAGGCTTGTAATAAAGAAACAAACAAAAAGGCAAAACCACAAGAACACAAGCAGCAAAACTCCAAACCATGACTGACAAAACACAAGAGAAACACAGGAACTATGTATACACCAACTAACAACATAATGAGATAACAAAGGGAAGTGGTAAATGAAAAACACCTGGGGTGACAAATCAACAGGGAAAAAGAGGACTACAAAACAAGATGGATGACCACAGGAAGTGACAATTCACAAAATGGAAAATACAGCAGGCAGATATATGACAGTTTTATTTAAAAACAGCTTGCAAAGACATTTCTTAAAATCTTTGAGTGTCATTGTTTTGTCTTAAGGTGCGCACAAGTAATGTTTTTAGAAAGGCATGTTTGTAAAAACTATTTAATGTCCTAAATTAGGGCCTAGTCCTGGTTTAAGATAATCCCTGTCAAAATAGCCACTTCTAAGTGTAAGAACAGTAAAGAAAGAAAGGTGAGGCTGACAGTGACCAGCTCCTAAATATTAGAAGTTTAAATTAAATGAAGTCTAATATTTTTATAATTAGCAAAGTTAAAGTAGAACAAAAACATTCAAAGACTCTCTGTTTTTCCTTTAAAAGTAACATAAGCACTCAACTTGGCACATGGTTATCATGTTTATATGATTTATTTCACATGTTCATGTTCAATAAAGTAAACATACTCGTGTTGCACCCATAACACTGCACTGAGTGATCAAGTTTGTTAAGTTACTTTGTTTTTTCTGTCCATCATTGAATCAAATCACACTTCATTCCCAAACAGTTCTATCTACTCATTAAAAATGAGTTAATAGTAATCAAAACTGAAACAGTTCTATTAACTTTAAACTTTAAAGATTCCCAGAGAGCAAGCAATTATTGAATTAATTTAGATAAAATGTTGACATTTCTCCAGACTAGCATTATGGTGATCAGTGTTTGCTTTAGTTGAGCTCTTGTGTTTTACTGTTAGAACATTTGTTTAATTTCTCTTTGACCATTGAAACAGTGTGCGGCCTCGCTTGCTCCTCCCACGGCTCTCGTCATGCCTCCCTCGTCACAGTGTGCTAAAACGCATTTGTTTTGGGGAAAAAAAACAAAGAGATCTGATAGCAATTCCAAATGGCGATTTAATCATTATGAATGACTGATTAAGAGAGTGTTGTGCTGTTATGTGTAAATTGTGTAGTTGTGTAGACAGTCATATCCTCAGAAACAAAATATGCTCAAAAAATTTGAACTATTGAATCAATTAGACATGAAGAATCAGCATATTAAACTTAACAATGGTGACAATCAACAAAAGACAGTTTCTTGCTACAACATTTTTAACATTGATTCAATGGTTGCTTGCTTTTAGTGATATAGTCTGTTACATTACAAATGTTTGGTACAATTACTACGTGACCTCAAATAAATGTTCAACTCAGTTTAGTTGGTAGTTTTTGTCTTTGCTCATTTTAGTTAGTTTTGGTTAAATATTTTAAGGCAATAATTTTATTTTTGAGTAAAGTGAACACTATTATAAGACGTTAACATAAGTAATGATTTTGAGTCAGAAGTACTTAATAATATTTGTTGTCTAAACTTACTGATCAAGTATAATTGAGTTCTACTTAAAACACCACTTTACTTAAAAAACTGAGTTGAGAACACTCAGCTTATTACATTTCACAGTTGGACAGAGCATACTAATTATTTTAAGTTCAATCTACACGGAATTTAGTGCACTGCCCTTTAAATGGATGAGCTGGAAATTTTAAGTTTACTCAAACTATCAAATACACAGCACTTAACTTTTTTACGGTAATCGGTTTCCTCAAAGTTTTGAAGTACACTCAACTTTTACGGGTTTACAGTGCATCTCACGAAGTTCCGAAACAACATTACTGACAAAATTGCTAGTTGATAACAATTCAAATTATGGATTGTGATTCTTTGTTATAAAGATTGTGATATGCTTTTTTGGGAAGATCGCCCACCCTTAGTCTATGCATTACCATCTTTGTGTTTGATTAACATTAATCATAAATTTAAACATTAATATTTCTTCTGAGTTCTGAAAGTCTGAAAATGACTTGAAACTGAATTAACAGAAGTTTAACACTATTTCCTTTTTGTAGAGGATTGGTTTCATTTGAAGTTAAATGTTCTTTTTTTGGGGGAGGACACACTGTCAGAAATAAGTTTTAACTGTACCTTTTCTGTCACTGGGATGGTACCCCTAAAGGTTCCTTTTTGTACCTTTACTGGTATAAAACACCTCAAATATTTCATTTCAATTTTATTTATATAGCACATTCAAAAAACAACCATGGTTGACCAAAGTGCTTAACAATGTCCAGAAAAAGATTTTTCTTTCCACACAAACAAGACAAATACAGTAAAAACATCACAATGTCTCAGCTCAGCTCGAAACAAAAGCCAAGGTAAACTATTCCACAAATTAGGTGCCACCACTGAAAAAGCGCGGTCACCTTTATTTTTAAACCTGGTTCTTGGAACATCGAGGAGCACCTGATTGGATGTCCTCAGTGCTTTAACAGGAGCGTGGACATGTAAAAGCTCTGATAAATAAGCAGGTGCCAACCCATTTAAAATCTTAAAAACAAACAATAGAATCTTAAAATCAATCCTGAAACAGACAGGAAGCCAGTGTAGTGAAGGTAAGACTGGGGTAATTTGTGCATACTTTTTAGTCCCAGTTAAGAGCCGAGCTGCTGCATTTTGGACTAACTGTAAGCGTTGAAGAGATGACTGATCCAAACCAACATATAAAGAGTTACATTAGTCTAGTCTAGATGTTATAAAAGCATGATTTACACTTTCAAACTCCTTACGTGGCAGGTAGGGCTTGACTTTAGCCAACAGTCTCAGTTGAAAGAAACTGGCTTTTACAATAGAACTATTCTGTTTTTAAAATTTTAAAGCACTGTCAAAAATCACACCGAGATTCTTAGTAAATGGACGAACATACAAACCCAAATTACCAAGTGCATCTACACAAACACTTAAATCCCCAGTACGATCAAACACAACAATCTCTGTCTTATTTTCATTAAGACAATGAAAGTTCTGATCCAGCCATATTTTTAAATCTCTCAGGCAATCAAGTAATGACAGAAATTAAGCTTTATCATTTGTTTTGACAGGCAAATAGATTTGTACATCATCCGCATAACAGTGGAAGGATATATTGTGCCTTGTAAAAAATATACCCCAAGGGCAAGCATATACAAAGAAAACAACACAGGGCCCAATATTGACCCTTGGGGGACGCCACAAAGTAGAGGGGCAAATTCACCAAGGTGAACAGAAAAACTCCTGTCTGACAAATATGACTGAAACCATTTAAGGGCTACGCCCTTAATGCCAACACACTGTTCAAGTCTAGATAAAAGAATAGAGTGGTTGACCATATCAAAGGCCGCAGTCAAATCCAAAAGGACTAAAACAGCAGAGTAACCAGTCCAGAAACTCTTAAAAGAGCAGTTTCTGTACTGTTGACAGGGCTCAAACCTAGACTGAAATTTTTCATAAATACTAAATTCATCTGTAAATGATTGAAGTTGATTAAAAACAACTCTCTCCAAGACTTTCGATAAAAAGGGGAGTTTAAGTATAGGTCTAAAATTAGACAAAATGGAAGGATCCAAGTTATTCTTTTTTAGAAGCGGTTGCACATTGGCATGTTTAAAAACAGCTGGTAAACAACCTGAGCTGAGAGATGTATTAACCAAAGATACAACGCTTTGCCCAACAGTGTCAAAGACATCTTTAGCCAAGTGTGCAGGAATATGGTCAAGGGTGCAGTTTGCAGGACGTAGCTGTTTAACTATGTCAGAGAGATGGGAGAATGTAACCGGCTTAAACTACTGAAAGACAGCTGAGCAAAAGGAGAAATCAGGGGAGTCACTGATAACCGTGATGGGTGGAAAACTAAGACGAGCAATTTTGTCCACAAAATATTTCAGAAAGTTTTCACATAATATGAAAGATGGCAGAATACAATCTGAATCACGTGGGTTAACAAGAGTGTTAAAAACATTAAAAAGAACCTGAGGCCGCTGGCTGTTACTGGCTACAACTTCGGGAAAAGGTGTTGTAGTTTTAGTTTAACTCTTTCCCCGCCATAGACGAGTTATCTCATCATTTAAAAAAAAACGTTCCCCGCCAAAGACGAGTTATTACGGCAATCGGTGTTTGTACTGTTGTACAGCTGGTGGCGCTGTTACACACCCTTGGAAAAAGTACATAATCTCTGAACCTAGAATGTATATATTTGATCTGTTTTTAATGATTGTTCTGAGTGTAATCTGGGTGAAGTCTTTGACCAAAACATTTTAATTATCTCAGCTGTTTAATCAAAGTGATGCATATTTGAAGAAACCTATTCACGTCTAAGGGGTGATAAAGAAGAACAAATGAAGATAGAAGAATACGGTTTCTTTTGTTTACAAGCAGAGACTCTGTTCTTTCATTTGATATATTGTTTGTCCATAAATTAATTACATAAAATGTACTGTGAGCCATCAACATTTTGTGAAAATGTTAAAAAACGCTGGCGCTGGCTGGCAACTTTTTTTTAAAAGGCTGGCGGGGAAAGAGTTAATTTAACTGCTTTCTGGAATTTACATAATGTGTCCTGCATCATTTTGAACAAGATTTGTAGTTTATCCCTTTTCCACTTTCTCTCAGCTACTCTGCAGGCATGTCTGAGAGAGCGGGTAGTGTCATTCAACCAGGGTTCTTCTGGCAGAGCTTCAGGACGTTTTCCTCAAAGGAGCAACAGAGTCCAAAATCTCAGTACAAGTACAGTCAAATAAGTCTGTGAATTCTTCTACACTGAGATCACTGGGAAAATCTTTAACCAGAGGTTTGGATTCACAGCACACATGTATGTTAAAGTCACCAATATTTAAAAAGCAATCATATTGGGGGTACAACACATTTAACTGTACCTTTAAATGTACACAATAGATCTTTAGAGTACATGTACCCTATAAAGGTACAACATTATATTATGTTTTGTATACCTGTAAAGGTACGAAAGAAAACCCTAGGGTACCATCCCAGCAAAAGAAAAGGTACAGTTTTAAACCTTTTTTCCCTGATTGCGCACATGGCCTATGACTTTATAGGTTAGTTTACTTTTAACCATTGTAGTCTGATGTTTGAAAGATTGCATTTGTTATGATAAATGAAACCAAACTCAACTGAGAAAATGTTAACTTAAGAATGGCAACATTTTCTTATCAAGAGTTCCGAGTCATTCACTCTAGTTGCTGCACAGAAAATTTATTTAAAGAGAACTTATTCGTGTACTTATTCCAATCCAGTCTCAAGGCAGCTCGTGGAATTGGCACGGAATTTGGAATCTATTGATTTGTGTTCATGGACATGAATTTCCCCCTTTTTTCGTGTCAGTCAGCACGACTTTTAATACACAAGACTGCGTGTGTATGAATATTTATAACCTGATATCAGAAGAAGTCTTTAAATATTTAAGAGGTGGATAACCAACACCTTACCTCATTCCCATCAGATTGCATTGATATATATATACTGTACATATGAAAGATACCGCATATTCTGTAAGTCGCTTTGGATAAAAGCGTCTGCTAAATGACTAAATGTAAATGTATTCAAATACGTTAGATTGAAAGTCATGCTGACTGACATGAAACAATTGGGAAATGTTTTGGGTTAATTACCAATTTTGGCTGAGATTTGGGCCATTTGTGGCTCTCGTGTGTCTTTAATCCATATCTGGGCCACCTGATGGTTGTTTATCTTTACTGTATGTGATCTGAGGGAAAATGGTTGTGTGGACTGAAGATAGGACGGAAAAAATTTGTTCTGCTCCATCAGATTCATTCTTCAGCATGTAGAGATCAGTTTAAACATTATTCAGACAGATACTGTATAGTCTCTACATTACCAATCAATAACCGCTCATATTTCCGTTTTAAGATGTTCTTCAGCCTGTTGCTGAACTCGCTTTAATTACAATTGACAGCTTTACTGTCAAATGAAGAATAATAGACATGTGAACTTTAACATCAGATGAAACTCTTTTTTTACCTTCTTTGAATTTGTTCTCTAGTTCTTCAGCCAGCTGGTTCTGGTTCATCTTCCTCAGGATGTCCAGTGTGATCTTCACAGCTCCTTCTTGTTTCTCACGCTCCACCATCTTATCTGCTGTATCTAAGACATCTGCTTTCTCCAGTTCAGAAGCTGGAAACTTATAATCATTCCTCAGGTGCCACTGAAACTCTTTAAGTTCATCTTTTTTCAGATCATACAGTGAGTTCTTGAGGAGATGTGAAGCAGACGCCATGACCCAGCACTGACCCACTTCTGCAGGACAAGAAGAAAAACCTCTCAGACAGTTACTGGAGGTCAGATGATGTTTACATTCTGAAATGATGCTGAGATGAGATCAGTCATGAGTCTGATACTGAGAGACAGACAGTGAGTGGTCAGGTTCAGTGTGAAGAGTTTTACAGTCACTGGACCTGTTATCTTAGAAAAATCATTCTGAATCAACTGAAATCACAAACTGATAGGGTGAAATTTGTGGGATTATCAGATCATCATCTTTTAGTTTTAATTGAGTTCAAGGGATAGTTCACATATTCAGCATCACAGCACCTAAATATTGGTGACCAAAACATTAAGGATGTCTTAGTCAAATCTGTCTGAGACAACAGTTATAGCGCCCTATCATCAGTAGCGTTGTTAACCACTACGCAAACCACGCAAATGCATAGGGCCCACAAGATTGGGGCCACCCTAGTGGCTACAAGCGGTAAAATCATTTGACGCTTGATTTAGACCAGTGGTTCTCAACTCTGGCCCGCGAGATCCATTTTCCTGCAGAGTTTAGCCCCAACTCTGATATAAAACACCTGAACAAGCTAATCAGCGTCTTTAGGAATAGATGCGTTCAACAATGCGGCACTGCGCAAATCTACACAGCAAAATCGCCAGTGTTAAAAAAGGTCAAATTAACTCTCACAGAGTATATATAATCCACACTTCGTTAGTGTGGATTATATACACACTGTGAGTGTCAATTTGACCTTTTTTAACACTGGCGATTTTGCTGTGTATCAGCGTATGACATTTAAGTACCGCGATAGCGATTCAAGTGCAGATTGCTCTACACTACACTCTCCTCTTCAGGTGTTTTATATCAGAGTTGGGGCTAAACTCGGCAGGAAAATGGATCTCGCGGGCCAGAGTTGAGAACCACTGATTTAGACACTCAGATATACACAATGAAGCGCACGTATCAAAGCGGTGCTTATTAACGAAAGAAAGCCAAAGAAAATAAATCTAATACTAATTTTACGAATATAGCAAAACAATGCTATGAAAAGAAGAATCTTGCACCTTTTACTTTCTTATACTGTAGCTAAAAGCATTCTGTATTATTCTGAATAAAACAAAGGACACTTTTAAATCCCAAAACCAAGAAGGTTTATTCTTATAATAAACTGTAGAGAATTTTGTGCTGTAATGTGGTTTAACGTAAAATAAATCCAGTTTATATTTGTATGTAGCTTTTTTTATTGATCTTATGTAATATTCTAATTTCTGAGACACATAATTTTGGGTTTTCATTATCTGTAAGCCATAATCATCAAAATTTCAAGAAATAAAGGCTTGAAATATTTCACTCTATGTGTAATGAATCTACATAATATATGGGTTTCACTTTCTGAAATGAGTGACAAAAAATATTGACCTTTTTCATGATATTCAATTTTTTTCCATACTGCTGTGCAATTCAAACAAAAATGTTAGGCAATGTGTGGGGTGCCTCAGGTCTTGACTTTGCTTAGGGCCCCCAAAATGGTAAACACGCCCTTGCCTATCGTACACCCGGCACAATGCGGCGCAAGTGTTTTTGCTAGTTTCAGCCTGACGCAGTTCTCATTTTCCCGTCCTGTGCCCCGTTGTTTAAATAGTAAATTTGCGCTCATTTGTGCGCCCATGGGTGTGATGGTCTTAAAAAGAGATATTTTCAGGCGTATTGTTGGCATATTGATATTGTAGCGGTTTTAGCTAACGTTATTATATTGATGAGCAAAGCTCACCATATGATTCTCCACCAGATCTTTCAAGATCATATCCATGAAATGAGTTATTTAAAACATCAATTTCAGTCAAGGAATTAGATTAGCTCAAAGGAAAATACGTATAATAATCGTGATCAAATATACATATTTTACGGTTTCTGATTAGTAATATAAAGCATAACAATACTTGTATGCATTCGTCCCGCGAATGCATCAATGATATTATTATATACTTGACTTTACCAAACAGGATTTAGAGCAAAGGTAGCGTAAATCGAAACACAGTAGAAGGGACCAAGTTTGTGAGCGTGAATACAGAGAACCCATCACAAATGAATATACAGTATATGGTTGTTTAATAAACTCTACTCTACATGATAACAAAAATAATGACGATCGCATAACACACACAAATTACATGGAACCTAAATGCGCTTGGAAGCGCGGAGGTAGAAAGTAGGAGAGAGAGAGAGAGAGGGCATGGCAGCGATTTCTGAACACCAATAAAAATCATCTTTAACAAAGAGGCACAGACTTAACGCAGCTATTCTATAAATAGAAACGGATACTTGCAAGCTCTGTGCTGGACCGATATCCGTATGCGCATGTAGAGATGGAATTGTTCAAAAGGTTTCAGAAGGCAAGTCCTGCCGAAAGTTGCAGGCCTCGTGGTCGGCCGGATGGCCTAGCCACGTGGCAGCAGAGTCCATTGTCCATCCTTTCCCCCAGGGGGGGGGGGGAGGGCAGTCTCCGAAGAGACGAAGCCGGAAGAGAAGAGAGGCTAAGCAGGGGACGAAGAGAGGCGGCAAGCGAAGAGAAGGTTTTCAGGGCAGGCTCGTTATTTAACCTCATGAGAGGGCATGCCCACCTGAGTTTGAATCGACCAATCAGAGTTGAGCAGTGAAGAGGTTCTTTGTCCACTCAACAGCTAATTTGCATCTTTGTGACTTCCTGGCAACTTTACAAAACATCATTCCCAATTATAACATAATGAAAAGAAAGTGTTCTATGGTCACACAATGTATATATACAAGGAGGAATTGTAAAGACAAACATTTAGATATCAAAAATGGACAGGTTTCAATTGCAACAAGTCATGATTCATTCAGATGGAACGCATACAAACAAGCCTGAATTAAACTTGTATATCTAACTGTGACAGACTATTTAAAATGGCACGAGCGCCAACACACAACCTAGATAGTTAGACATATGTATAGAAAAGGACAATTTAATCACATAAGTTCCTATTGTCAGGGACATTTCTCTGGTTAGCCTCAGATGTTAAGTTAGAGATGAGACAGAGACTTCTCACCAATGCTTTGAAGCATAGGGGTCGTAAAAATCCAACAGAGAGACAAAACGTTATCAAAACTCTAAAACCAGACCCCTGGAGCCAGGTTTTTGCTATGGTCTTTTGATGATGATAGCAAAAGAAACCAGGACAAAAGGGAGTGGGGGTTGATGGCTCTTCTTTCAATGACTCCGACCATTTGGCTTATGCTAGATTCTCTACAATATTTTGAGGAACTGAAAATAGACTGCACCATAGATCAACTCAAACCTGATCTAAAGTCTAAAATCAGTGACAAAATATTCTTTTGTTTTTTAAAAAAAGAGCATTTTAGTAGAAAATGCGCCTCTGGGCGGGTCCACATACAACGCGCTTTCATTTTACTTATTACACAGAGGGAAGCGCAGCAGCACACAAACATGCCAAATATAAAAAATAAATGGATTACAATGTAAAATATTATTACATAAAGATAAAAATCCGGCTTGTCATGTAGATGATCTGTTCGTGTGAGCGCGTTTCCTCTCTGGAGAAGCAGTCTTTGCTCTTGCAAATTCCGCCGTGTAAATAGAGGGTATGCATTGACGTCACTTTCCCACGTGAACACGCCAGGACACGCCCCCTTGAGCTCAGGACACGTTCCCGAGTGGTAAAACATGCAGCAAATTGGCTGAGGAGAATAGGAGAAACAAAGAAAGCGGGACTAAAACACGCAATTATTTGCTGAAATTACAAGCAGCTGAACTCGATGGTGATCCTTACGACTTTCCGATGACTTACAAAGGAATCAAGTTTTCCTGAACACTGAAATGTTGCACGGAATTGTGTTTCCTGATATTGTAAGCAGTCATTTTGCTTAATGTTTTGCCCCTCACGGGGGAGCGCTCTTGCATGCTCATGTGGTAAAGTGATGACACGTCCATACTGTCATGGTTCTCTATCATCATCTTGTTTTGAGATCCACCTATGGGAAGGGCATCCGTACCTGATCTCTGTAGAAGCATCCAATTGCACCAAGTCTGGCTAGACAGACAGGAGCGTGAGCCCTATGCCAGGTGAGGACCCACCCCCTCACCTAATGCATAAAAGCTACTGCACGCGCTACCTTTCCTCAGTTGACATTCGCTTTTCGCGACCTCTTTGCTACTCAGCTTTACTGTGCTTGTCCTACTTCACTTGGCCTACAGAAGGACATATCTCCGATCAGCCTTCGCCAGGCGTGTTGTCAGGATTTATTGTTGGTTGCTATTTATCTTCAATTGGTTGGCTTGCCATCCACGCTCGCCATCCTTTCTATTACCATGCTGCCCGCCTGTTTCTCCGCATGGATAAACTATCTGCTTCCCCATCGGACCCGCAGTCACGTGCATGCCCTGCCGCCTGCGGCTCCCTTATCGCCGCAAGGGATACCCATCCCTATTGCCTCGTGTGTATGGGGTTTAAACACGCCGAGGAAGCACTTTTGCTGCCGGAAAACTGCAGCCATTGCCTCGTTCTGCCTAAGAAGCTTCTCAGGCACCGGCTTAAGATTGCCTCTACCCAGGGCGCCGAAGAACAGTGCGACTCGGATGCTGAGGCGGTCGATTGCGGGACAGCTCTGGTGGCCTCCCAGAGTGTGCCGTCTCTCAGTTGGGCTGACCAGGCCGATGAAAGCTTCCTCGACGATATCCTACCTGGGGTTTTGTCGTTTCATGGTGAGCCTGCCGTCTCGGGTGAAGATGAAGATCCCTCTTTGCTCGATGGCTCGGAGGACGAGGACACCACCCCGTCCGTCCAGGCTACTCCGGTTATCGGCGCGGCTGCACAACCGCACGCGATCCTCCTCGAGGTGTGTGAGCGAGCTGCCGCTCGGCTCGGCATCAATTGGCTGGCGCTCCAGAATACCGCCGATCAGGAGAGGGACATCTACGACGGCAAACTCCTCGGCCCCCTGGCCGGTTCGCGGAAACAGCTCTTGCCGATTGTCCCCGCGTACGTTAAGCACATGCGCCATTTTTGGAACGACCCGCTCTACCTGAAGCATGGCTTAACGGGTCTGGAGGTTAAGAATATGGCATCGCTCGGTATGGGTGACCCTCCCGCTATCGAGCCGTCCATCGCTAGACATCTCAGCCCCTCTCAGTGAGGTCTTCTGGCTCCCCCCAAGCCAGCACTCCCGAACAAGATGGACTGCTTTACGGCTTCGGTTTTTCAGACCTCGTACAAAGCGTCTGCTCTGTCGGTGCGAGCGCTAAATGTTTCCTCCCTCCTCTCAGCCTACCAGGCTGAGTTATTGGAGGACATGGGTAAGCACCTGGATAAAGGTTCCCCATCGCCTACTCTCTGGAAAGAGATCGTCTCTGTTAATGACCTGGCTCTGCGCAATGCCCGTATGGCCGTCTAGGCCAGCGGACATTCTATGGCTCTTTCGGTTACGGGGAACGCGCCCTCTGGCTAAATCTCTCTGGTCTGTCCGACAGTGAGAAAAGGTGCATTGCAGGAGCCCCGGTGGAGCCTGGCCAGGCTCTCTTCGGTCCGGCGGTTGCCCTAATGCAGCAGCGCTGTGATGATAAGAAGAAGGAGGATGAGGCGTTTAAGCTGTGCTTGCCTAGGAAGACTGCTCCATGCCAGGCTCCCTCTCGTCCCCCTCAGGCCCCGGCCTCAAATCGGCCATTTGATAATGCGGCCAAACACAAGTCCCGCAACAGGCAACCCAGCCTGCAGCCTAGCCAGCAGACTAACCAGCCACCTAAGCCCTGGGGTAAGTCATCTTAGGCTGCAGCCGCAGCAAAGAAGCCCCCTAACCCCACCACTTCGGATGGCAAACTCAAGAGGCATACCTGATATGCCCCTTCAGGGGCTTCTTGGTCCAGGTTCACGGGCAGCCAGCCTATTGGACGTAAATTTGAGTTTTCTTCCCCCTTTACCCAAGATGAGAAAGTTCTCAACACAAGGGCCCCTATTTCCGTGTTCGGGTGCCCACCCTCACACGCCACAAGTTCAGGTGTTCCCCATACACTATCCCCCTCACCAGCTTCCTGTTCCAGAGCTAGAGGGAAAATCAAGTGCCCTGCCGGTGTTGAAAAGTGCTCTACCAAAGACTCTTCACAGTTTGCACAAATCACCCCTCATAGACTCAATAAAGGCTTCGGCCCCGCTGTGTGTTTCGAAAATAAAAACCTGAATCAAAACTCTGTGTATATCCCCAAAGTGCGTGGGTTCTCTCAGCGCTCATGCGACAGCTTGGCAGTCTGTCTCGGCCCCCGATTGGGTTATTCGCACCGTTACGACGGGCTACAGGCTCCACTTTGCCAGAAAACCCCTGCGCTTCAGCGGAATCCTCTCTTCTCACACGGAAGAGAGCTCCGCTCACGTTCTGAAAGACGAGATTTCCTCCCTTCTCGAGAAGGGGGCGGTACGGGTGATACCCTCGCATCTGTACAACCAGGGGTTTTTATTCTCGTTATTTCCTAGTCCCGAAAAAGGACGGCTCCCTTCGTCCTATGCTGGATCTCAGAGTGTTGAACAAACACTTAAGGACATACAATTTCAGAATGTTGACGCACGGCGGGTCCGGGCTCGCGCTCCTGTCTGTCTAGCCAGACTTGGTGCAATTGGATGCTTCTACAGAGATCAGGTACGGATGCCCTTCCCATAGGTGGATCTCTCCACTCGATGTTTCAGAGAACCGGGGTTACGATAGTGACCTATTGTTCTGCCACTGTATCAAGAAAGACAAGACAAGATGAGGCAGAATCATGGCAGAGCCTCATGTTTTGTGTAGAGAGAGACATGGCAATGCCTGTTTTGACATGTCATGCACTCTCTGTGGTTTTAAAGCATACAGTAGTCGACATTGTGAAAGAGGACATTACAAAGCCGAACAACATTCAGGAATACGATCATCTGCAGCATAATCTTTCATTGTTCTTCAGATGGAAAAAATCACTCAATGACTGATCCCACTGATATCGTTCCTTGTATCATTATTGGTATACAGTACTTGTGGTGTGAAATTTTCTATTTTCCTTAATTCAAAATGATTTTTAAAACTGTATCTTTATAGTTGTTGTTTCATTATCACCTATAATATGAATGGCTCTTACTGATAATATCTCTTCTGCACTCATGTTAAACATGTTTTTGAATGTTTGAGGAATGTGGGTGTTTATCTTTTAAACAAAAAACAAATGAAACTGTTTTTTACTACATACAGCTTTGTCTTAACCTTTTATTTATTATTTATTTAATATATATTACAGTTAACGTTACAATATACCATATAAAATAAACTGAATGAACAAACAATTTTTAACAGTAGCCTATAAACTAAGTCAAGATTTCATCTTAAGTAAATTATCAAGTGCTCTCAATTATTTTGTTTACTTTAACTCTACGAAGGACTCTTCTCTGTTTTTCTCTAGTTCATGTTTTTGTGTTGTTACTATTATATGTGTTAATAGGTATTTACTGTAAATCTGCTTGGCAATAATGCAAAAATGTGAAAAGCACTTTAGAAATAAATTGGAATTGAATTGTCAGTGCAGAAGGTTAAACACAGAATAATGATGAACACATTTATATTAAGTCAACGTATGCTCTTATTTTATAACTTACCCTGAATAATGATGATATCGCTTCAGCACCTCTGTTAAAGAGAAGATCTAAGATGTTTGTGAATCTTTCCAGAATGGGGTTGAGTTTTTCGAATACAAAACGACTGAAACTGGTTGAACAGCATTCAACTTCCAGAAACAACTGAAAACAAAACGGTTCTGCATTCACATGAAGAACCTGTAACAACTGTCAGTTTTTCCACTATAACTGTTAATATGTAGCAATAAAGCATTTATTTTTCTATTTTATACACATAAAATTAAATATTATTTCTATTTTATAATATCTTCATTTAACTTGCATATGGTTAGATTTGAGATCAGCTTGTGTGAACATCTTTACTTCACATCTGTACATGCAGACTCACACAATGATAAATAATTTAACATCAGCAAATACTGACAAGCCCAGACAAAAGTAGTCCTGCTTGACCTTAGTGCCGCGTTCGCAGGGGCGGATTAAGGTGGTCAGGTGCCCCTAGGCTGCTCTTTGGGTGAGGCCCCCTCAGGTGGCTTTCATGCTTGCAGTTTAGTTCGGAACGGAGCACGGTTTGCATGAAAAGCCGCTAATGTAAAAGCTGTCACACAAACTCAGGTGCGCACCAGGGTACCAAACCATGCGCATGTGCTTTAGCCGATTACAATGTATTAAAACACGTGTAAGAATTGATAGCGTTGGTAATTTACCTTGGATTTGAGCAAGAGTGAGCCTGCATTGTTTTGCGGGTTGCGAGTGGAATCAGAGCGGCAAGTGAATGGTAATACGATGTTTCCAGATTTAGAAATAGTCCTGATAAATAGTCTGTTTGCAAGCAGCAGAAAGCTCTGTAAGCGAACATACAGTAAAACGCCGCGGTAAAGTTAGTTTGACATTGGACATTCATTAGACATTCGGTTTCATACTGTGACGTGCGCGGTGCGTGCGTGAGAGAGAGAGAGAGAGAGAACGAGGAAGCAAAGAGAGAGCCGACTACGCCACCCCGGATATGGGCCGGGGACCCAAACCAAGTACACAAGCACCAAAAGCACACAGGTTCGTTAGTGGCTGAGACAGGTAGCAGACAGCAGAGGAAGATGGCAAACAATTTATTCAAAACACGTAATATAAAATACAGACTAGTCTTTAATATAAATCATTAAAACCAAGAAAATAATGTTTTGTTCGCAGAACTGTATACTACACAACCATAGTCTATGTTTGATCTAACATAGCATAATAAATTCTTTTCAGTGACTGACAGCTTGCCCCCCACTCAGCTCCTGACAAGCACCTTAATACATTTATTCCTTTTTTGCATTTTTCTATCAATTTCTGAATATGTATTCTAAAACTTAATTTAGAGTCCATCTACATTCCCAAAAATCTTACTTATTAACTTGCTCCAGCTGATAACCATACATTTTGACATTCAAGCTTGGTTTATTTTTCTTTTTCGAAAAACATATTACTTGTGTTTTTGCCACAGAAAAACGAAAACCCCAACTATTCGCCCATTTTTCCACCTCATTCACTGCTGTTTGCATTTTACTTTCTACAAATAGAACATTTCACCCCCTTTTCCATAGTGCTCCATCATCCGCATATAATGATCTTCCTATAGATGTCATTAATCATTAAATTAAAAAGAATACAACTGCTCACTTCCCTGGGGAGTTCCATTTTCAATTGGAAGAATCTGAGAAAATGTAGTCCCTCTCTTACTTGAATTGTTCTTCCAAACAAGAAACTCAGAATCCAGTTATACATTTTTCCGTCAATTCTCAAGCTTTCCAATTTCAATAAAAGCCCCTCTTTCCACAACATATCATAAGCTTTTTCTACATCAAAAAAGACTCCCACAAGCACTTTTTTATTAACTTGAGCTTTTCTAATTTCAGCTTCCAGACATACTATTGAATCCATCGTATTTCTCCCTTTTCTAAATCCCACCTAGTTAGCTATTGGTCATGTCTACTTTTATACCCATGGACCGTACCATTTCCGCAACCATAGCTAGATCGCATTACCACAATCCCAATTAAGCTCTTTGTGCCTGTTATGTTTTGAGCCCAAAACTAATTCAGATAGACATAAATATATGCCCTTTACGTTGCACAAGGCTTAATTTCTAGAAAAAAACGATATATAAATTAACCATGAAAATTGATTAAACAATTTAACTACGTGACATTAATATATAAAACCAGTACTAAAATGTTCAGAAAAACATTCCTGTTATTGCACAAGTTTTCGTTGTTTGGAATTAGCATTTTATGTATTTTATAATAATTGTACAACGTTTAATGTATGTAATTACATAAATCCATTAAACGACAACAGCATTTGAGATAAAGGTATCAAACCAACTGTAACATATTCAGAGCATTATTCCCTATGATGCACAAGGCTTGTTTTTCTGATTATTAAACTGATGTTTTTATATAGGGTACTGAACCATGAATTTTTTTAGACAGTCCTGAAACCCATTTAAATCCATTAAACTTGTACACTGTGGTGAACCACAAGTAATATGAGAGGAGACATTCACCAAGGTACTGTACCTTTAAGGGAGGTAGGAGTTAGTTGTGTTGTTCCTGTTTTGTGATGTGTGTGCTGTGGTTTTACTTGACTCGCTGTTCGGTGTGAGAGTTATATTAAAGTGGAGAGTAAGTAGACCCGACACATCTTCGTTTTTGTCTCCTCGTTTATTGTACTCCACAACACCACTTCAACTTAAGGAAATAAACCAACTGTAAATTACTCACAGTTATGTCTGATGTACAATGCTTAGTCCTATAAAAATACTGACCCCTGATTTATTTTAATTAAACAGTTTTATGTATGATTTATTGATTTATTACTCTTAAACACCATTTGAGCTATGAGATATCAAAAATATCAAAGATGTCAAACAGATTATTAGATGCATCATTGGATCCTGTGTCCTCATTGGCTGCCTACTGATTGGCTTCTGTCAGAGCTCTTGGGTGGGGGGGGGTTGTTGGGGGGGATGGTGAGACACGTAGACAAGGACAGAGGACCCAAGTGCAGACAGCAGGTAAGGGGTTAACAAGACAGACTTTAATAAATAACAACAAAATACAAAACAAAGACCCACGTGGGGGTAACACAATAAAACACAAGGGTATAAAACATGACTAGACTAACTATGCTTAAACAAGACTAAAGATAAACATTTAACTAAACTAAACTAAACTAAACTAAACTAAACTAAACTAAACTAAACTAAACTAAACTAAACCAAACAGGACACACACGCAACAGTACAATGAACCAGCACAGGACAATGAAACAAGAGGACTATATAAAGGGGACTAAATCAAGGGGACAGGTGCGGGACATGAACTAATTAACAAGCAATAACGAGACGAAAGGGCGGGAACAGAGACGCCACACCGGAGAGAGGGAGTATATGGAAGGCCAAAACTGTCTCTCCACATAAAACAAGAGGTTCTGTCATTGCTCTGCCACAAGATCAAGAAAAGCAAGACAAGATGGGGCAGAACCATGACAGGCTTCATGCTCACATGCTCAGCACATGCACAGTAAACATGTCCCGCATCATTGAGCAATTTTGCTAAAGTTTTGTGTTGAATAGTTTACACCACAGGGTTTGGGTAATGTACATGCGGAGTACCAAACGAATCATTTTCAAAACAAGCATAGTGCAATATAGATTAAAATATTCAGAGTAATAATCAGGCAATAAAGGAAATAAAATGCAATGTAGATATAAAGCAAAAAATAAAGGAAGTTTCCCCAGACATATATTCACTCTTGACAACAAATCCCGCATTCCTTAGCACGGCCTCATGTATCTTAATTATTGTCACCTGTGTCTCAATGCTTCTGTCTACATATGCCTGCTTGGTTTGTTCATTCATTCATTGCCAAGTTTTGTATGTGCTAAATTCTGAGCAGCCTCTTCATGGTACCTCTGTTGGATTATTGCATTTTGATTGTTAGTTTGTATTTCATCTTGTGAAGCTTTGCTGCCTGCCCTGACCCTTACCTGTTGATTTTGGATATTAAAGATGCATTTACATCCTTGACCCTTAAGTCTCAGAGTAGGTTTGTAACATTATTGTTGCGTTGAGGCTAAACGTGTTGGAGTTTATTAGATTTAAAAGGGCTATAGCTATGTGAAGAGCTAAAATGCAAAAACTCTCTTTTAAAATGAACATTTTAAGTGTACACTCAAATAAAAGTGTACAGAGCTGTCGCTTGACCGTAACTTAGCTTACAAAAGTGCAAATGTCCTTTTAAGGTACCTATGACTTGAAAATGAACAGTATTTTGATTGTTACTATATATTACTCCTCTTGTAGTGAACAATTAATCCGTGCAAGTAAGTAAACAGAATCTTTATGGTAATCTTTAATCAAAATCTGAAAACGTATTTCTGGTCTGGAATGGCGTTCCCTCTCTAATGATGTTGGTTTGATGCCAGAGAGCACTGCCCAGCCGCCAGAGAGCCCTGTCCAGCCGGTGATCCAGCCGGCGCCCCGTCCTGTCCAATCGGTGATCCAGCCGTCGCCCTGTCTTGTCCAGCCGGTGATCCAGCCGGCACCCCGTCCTGTCCAACCGGTGATCCAGCCGGTGCCCCGTCCTGTCCAGCCGGCTATCCAGCCAGCGCCCCGTCCTGTCCAGCCGGCTATCCAGCCAGCACCCCGTCCTGTCCAGCCGGCTATCCAGCCGGCACCCTGTCCAGCCCAGCCGACGGCTCAGCCGGCTGTCTAGCTGGCGCCCTGTCCAGCCCAGAAGGCGACTCAGCCGGCCTTCCAGCCGTCTATCCCCTAAAAACGCCTTGGTGGATCTTTACTGAGACACAAACCACTGTGCATTACATAAACTGTGTATAAAACAAACTAAGCCATAATTAAA
>NC_079911.1:881160-890388 GCF_024868665.1 Triplophysa rosa
CTTGTTAGTTTAGTTATGTTAAATGTTTAACTTTAGTCTTGTTTAAGTGTAGTTAGTCTAGTCATGTTTTATACCCTTGTGTTTTGTTGTGTTACCCCACGTGGGTCTTTGTTTTGTATTTTTTGTAGTTATTATTAAAGTCTGTCTTGTACCCTCCCGCTTCTGCACTAGGTCCTCGTCCTTGCCCGGCTCGACATAAGGACTGCATACCATTATGCTGCTTGTTTAAGCTGTTCTCTTACTGTAATTATAGTTAAATAGTCCCAGTAGCTATGACAGCACCTTTAGCTCTGGCAGCCGGTTTGAGCCTAAGTGAGCTTGTCAAGGTACCGCTCATGTTCGCGAGTATAGGCATCGCTCTCTACTGGAGATGCTTTGATTAAGCGTTGTCTAAGTAACGCCTCACGCTGTCTGCTTGGTCTCTTTTCCCGTCACCACAGCAACTTACACTCATGTGAAAAGCTAAAATCACTGTAGCTTATTAATGACTATAGCTCTATGTAAGTTTTTAAGCCTAGCACACTTAGCTAATGGCATGTGAGGCTTGCTCTCATATGTGTTTAGCCATTAATCTTATGGTTAATAATGACCCTTAATAGGCTTTGTCCATTATTTACCTATGAGGGTCCCATTAAATAAGTTACGAATGTACATGCCACACGTAACACTTTTGGCACGGCTCCCATAGGTAGCTAATGGACACACCATTTTTAAGCCTCTGGAGCACATCTATGAGCCTTAATGCACGTCATTGTGAAGGGCTAAGCCTCTCATACACTCTACTGTTGGTTAAAGCTATATAACTCCTTACTTAGGCTTATAATGACCCTTAATAGGCTTTGTCCATTATTTACCTATGAGGGTCCCATTAAATAAGTTACGAATGTACATGCCACACGTAACACTTTTGGCACGGCTCCCATAGGTAGCTAATGGACACACCATTTTTAAGCTTCTGGAGCACAACTGTGAGCCTTAATGCACGTCATGTGAAGGGCTGTTCCTCTTATAGCATTCCTCTGCATTCTGGATGTAGAGAATTCTGGGTCCTGCTTCCTGTTTCCTGCTTCCTGTTTCCTGCATCGCTGCCGGCAGCTTGTTTGTATCAGTGCACTTACCACTTAGCTCTAATATTAGTGTATTTTATTATCGTTAATTATTATTGTCGTTGCTAACTTATCCTGATATCTCAATAACCCTGTTCTTGTTATTTACTTGAAGAGTCTAAACCAAAAGTGATAGTTAACTTAACGCCGTTAGCATAGCAATAGCGTGTTAGCTTGCTTTCTGTTCACACTGTGGAATATCATCTTGCCTCTGGTTTGTCTTGTGTGCTAACTGTTTCTCTTTTTAAGCGAGTATACTACGATCCATCGAGCAACCTTGGTAAGTTGGAATTGCACTTCAAATCCGGTGAGTTATGGCTTCTATTCCTATTATTGTTACTTGCACCTCATGTCATATGTTTAGCTTAGCCTTCTCTGTCAGCTGCGAGGGCTTTATATGCGATAAATGCAGGGAAATAGTTAGGCTGACAGAGAAGATCTTAGAATTAGAGTCTCGCATCCAATCTTTATCTGAGGATAGTAAGAGTTTAACGACGATAGAAAACACTTTGGATGCGAGCAACATTAGCGCACACAGCTCGGTTCCGGTTGAAAATCCTCCGCAGCTGGGAAACTTCGTGACTGTGAGACGGCGTAGTCGCAGGACAAAACATCACTCGACCGTTCCGATTACAGTCTCGAACAGGTTTGCCCCGCTCAGTGACGCACCGACTGAGAAACCTGCTGAAAGTGCCCTAGTTATCGGTGATTCTATTGTTCGGAACGTTAACATAGAGGCACCAGCCACCATAGTCCAATGTTTACCGGGAGCCAGAGCGCCTGACATCAAGTCAAACTCACCAAACAGGACACACATGCAACAGTACAATGAAATAGCACAGGACAATGAAACAAGAGGACTATATAAAGGGGACAGGTGCGGCACATGAACTAATTAACAAGCAATAACGAGACGAAAGGGCGGGAACAGAAACGCCACACCGGAGAGAGGGAGTATATGGAAGGCCAAAACTGTCTCTCTCCACATAAAACAAGAGGTTCTGTCATGGTTCTGCCACAAGATCAAGAAAAGCAAGGCAAGATGGGGCAGAACCATGACAGTATGAGAGGCACAGCCCTTCACAATGACGTGCATTAAGGCTCATAGATGTGCTCCAGACCCAGATAGCAAAATTCCTGTGGCCCAAATCCGGCCCACACCAGACACTTACATTTGGCCCACATACCACATGGAATGATGGCAATTGGGCGGTCCGCTCCTGTTTTCCAGCTCTGGGCCACAAATAAGCCATAGCAATACCACATATCAGCCAGAATTCAACCAAATGAACCAGAACTGACCCTATTCTGGGCCACAGTTTGCTTTTAGTCTGGCCCAAATCCGGCCCACACCAGACACTTACATCCGGCCCACATACCGCATGGAATGATAGCAATTGGGCGGTCCTCTCCTGTTTGCCAGATCTGGGCCACAAATAAGTCATAGCAATACCACATATCAGCCAGAATTCAACCAAATGAACCAGAACTTACCCTATTCTGGGCCACAGTTTGCTTTCAGTCTGGCCCAGATCCAGCCCACACCAGACACTTACATCCGGCCCACATACCGCATGGAATGATGGCAATTGCACGGTCTGCTACTGCTTGCCAGATCTGGGCCACAAATAAGCCATAGCAATACCACATATCAGCCAGAATTCAACCAAATGAACCAGAACTGACCCTATTCTGGGTCACAGTTTGCTTTTAGTCTGGCCCAGATCCGGCCCACACCAGACACTTACATCCGGCCCACATACCGCATGGAATGATGGCAATTGCGCGGTCTGCTCCTGTTTGCCAGATCTGGGCCACAAATAAACCATAGCAATATCATATATCAGCCAGAATTCAAACAAATGAACCAGAACTGAACCTATTCTGGGCCACAGTTTGCTTTTATTCTGGCCCTGATCCGGCCAGAAATTTAAAAATGGCTTTATGTTCAAAACAATTTACAACAGAAAACATTTGTGAAGTAACTGTATAATATATTAACCGACAATAAGAATTCTACATTTTTGAAAATCGTTTTAACAAAATAACACAAAATAATAAAATAAACTTTGTAAGAAACACCGTATAAACAAAAAAATGAAAAAGTTAATAATTTATTAACAATATTTGACATTCAGTAAAGAGAAATAAAAAATTGCCTGATTACGTTTAAATGAGGTATAACAGAAAACATTCCTGAAATAATTAAATCCTTCATTAATATTGACAATTTTATTTATTTTAAGAACATTTTACACTTTTGGAAATTAATTCCACCAAATAAAAAATAAACAATAAAATGAACAAAAAACATCTTTACAAGAAACATTGTAGAAATGATCAAATTAAAAAGTTAATAATTTCTCAACAATGTTCAACATTCAGTAAGGTGAAATTAAATGATGGCTGTTTTAAATAAGTTACAACAGAAAACATTCCTGAAATTATTGCATCATTTAGTAATATTAACAAAGATCTTTTTTACATTTTTGCAAATTAAACCAACCAAAAAATAATAATAAACACAAAATAGCTTAATTAGAAACACTATACACAATAAAATAGAACAAGAAGTTTGTATTAGATACAATAAACTCTTAACACTTTGCAGTATAAAACATGGCAACAGACATGTAAACATATTTAGTGTTCTCCTTGACTGGGCCCATCGGTGTCATTGTGATCTTGCAAACCTTTAAAGAATTTTAAAATAAACTGTTGAGTCATTAAAAGATTGTGCAATGGTGAAGTGCAAAACACCAGCAGCACACACAGCACCACGCACACACACACGCACACACACACGCACCACGCACACCACACACACACACACACACGCACACACACGCACCACACACACACACGCACACACGCCACACACCCACACACACGCACACACACACACGCACACGCACGCACGCACCACCACACACACACACACACACACACACACACACACATATATGAGGGTTGGGGGGGGCTCCGATTGTCATATATGTACGTGGGTAGGGGAACAAGGAAAAACATTGGGAACCACTGTTATTTAACAGTCTTTATCGCAAATAATATCAAAAGAAAATGTGATGAGATTCTTTTGTCTGATTTCAGACATTTTGTGGTACCCAGAATGCATTGGGTTTATCTTAAGAGGTTTTCATGTGCTGGTTGTGTTGTTAAACACCTTAAGAATATAATTTAATTGCATACAGTGACATAAAGGAGGATGACAAATCACTTTAAATCAGTGCCTAAACTCTAAAGTCGGGTTTCCCAGACAAGGATTATCTTAAATCAGGACTAAGCCTTAGTTAAATTAGGATATTTAAGTCAATTTAAAAACTGTATTTTACAAACAACTTTACAGGCCTGCATCTTGAGACAAAACAATCGCACTCATATATTTTAAGTTTTGTCAGTGCAAGTTGTTTTCGATATAGACACTTCTAACATTTAAGTTAGTCTAGGACTAGGCTTAAGCCCTGTCCGGGAAACCACCCCTAAAACAGGCAACTCAATTAAATTAATTTATATAGCACTTTTCACAATGTGCAATGACACTCCTAACAAAAAAATGACATGAATACTACTTTTTTTCCCCCTGATTCTGATTCAATACATAGTTATAAAAACTAGGGAAAGTCTTAACAAATAAAGCAAAGAGTCAAGATCCCAACTAAAGCAAAAACTCATCACCACAATGGTGACTCAACAAAACCATCAACATGTAACCTTGTGTTCATTCTCAATCAGAACTTTTGTAGACGTACAACAGAAATAAAGTGACAGTGGTGTCTGTAAGTCAAGGTGCTAATAGTGTTTGTGGAGCTGAAAAAAAACTCCTTGTGAAAACTATGGAATTTCACTGTTAATTTCCCAGAGAATTTCAGTGTTTTTCCGTATTTTTACAT
This sequence comes from Triplophysa rosa, assembly GCF_024868665.1. Classification (NCBI taxonomy): domain Eukaryota; kingdom Metazoa; phylum Chordata; class Actinopteri; order Cypriniformes; family Nemacheilidae; genus Triplophysa; species Triplophysa rosa. The sequence continues at coordinate 886,175 of NC_079911.1, forward strand.
TTTTTCCATGAAATCTACAGAATTTCACTGTTAATATCACGGGCCTTTTTTACAGTGCAGCACAAGGTCGGCTACACGGAATTTAAAAATATCATCTTATTGTTGTTGAGAGGCAGAATCGATTGCTGAGACATAGAAAACATCATTCCAAAGTCTGTAGAACAAGCTTTATTATTTATTTATGCATTTGCACAGTTCACTTCAACACAAATATTTTCATACATTATTTTTTCTGTTCAGCGTTTATGAAGAAGCAGAGCTTTAATTTAAATTCATATTCTCAAACAACCAAATTATTCATAACTGTTTTTCAAAATGTTGAATTTACCCTTCAAACACGGTTACTGTATGTAGTGAAACAGATCAACAGTTTTTATCTAAAAGCATTACAAGTTCAGCTGCTACTGCAGTCAACACACCTCACCAAACACAAACACACATGATAAAACAGACAGAATATAAAACATTTTACTCACATCATAACATGATTACCGCGATACGGTTATCATTTAAAATGTCTTAAAACTTGTTCGATTGCAGTTTAATCGATTGTCACCCTACTACGACTATAATATCATTAAATATCACAAATCTGCAAAGCTTAATTCTAAGATCAACCAAGAAGAACTGATTATATTTGACTGTTTAGTAAAATAATGAGACTAACTACATTTATTGTAAACGTTTACATGTAATTGCAAATCCTATAAAACGTGTATTTCAAAGTTTCTCTCAAATGATCAAAATGAGGTCGTTAAATACAAGGACTGTGGCGTGATTGGTCAGAAGTCTGATCAGACTTTCTGTTTCTCTTCATCTTCATGTTTTGGTGTGAAAACATTTCCATCAGACTGCACTCTCCAGCTCACTGTTGTGTCATTGTGTACGCCAAAATCTCTCAGTTTCTGCTGAATCTACACAACACAAACAATCATGACACACACTCTTACACTGACTGCATAACAACACAACTGACAGAGCATAAAACCGTAAGAGTAAACAGTGATTGATCTCTCAATACGCTCACATTGAGGTTGTATTTATTAACACTAGTTAATGCAGAAGAACATGAACTAACGGCGATCGATACTTCTACGTCATCTTAGTCCATGTTCATTTCAGTATTTACTAAAACAAACATTGTACCTGTTAACATTAGTTACTGCACCATGAACTAACATAAATAATAGTCCTGACATCAACTAACATTGACAACGATACATACTGTACATGTATTTATACTATTACTATAATATCGCTAATTGTCAGATTATGTAAACAATGCATTGACTACTGTAAACTATACAATTCTCATTGAAGTGTTTACATCTTTACATAACAGCTTCATGTTAGTCATCAACATCTGTCCTTACGTTCACTCAGAATTTTGCCACCAGTTTCATTCCGGAATGTCAAGTCAGTTTTCTTTAAACTCTTGGATCAGTCTCCTGGCGATAGAGTTCACCTGCATCTCTTAACACACAGATACAATCTTAATCTACACGACATATAATCATGGCCAATTGTACGTCCATACCCACCAAAAATACACAATCCGATGCACATCTTACCCAAAAATTTCACACATATGTCACATAACAAAAACGATAATCTCATCCCCCATTTACTGCCATAGTAGGACAAATAAATACTATGGGATTCAATGGGGGATGAGATCTGTTTGGTTACTGACATTCTCCCAAATATCTTCCTTTGTGTTTAGCAAAACAAATACATGTATACTGGTTTGGAACAACCTGAGGGTGGTAAATGATGACAGAATTTTCATTTGTTTTGGTGACATGCTCACAGCAACCCGTTTTGGTGCATGTCTCTTTAACTGATAATGAGTTACAGTGAACCCCACCCCCCTTCTGTCCGGCGTGTCAACAACACACGTGTAGAACTGCCATGGCAATGGTTTAGCTAAATGATATTTCCTGAATTCCTCTGCGGTTAGTTTCATCTTAAACATCTCAAATCATTCGTCCGGAGACAAAAAATCAGTCACAGCAAACAGCGCATCCTAATGCGTTTACGTTGTGCATGTATGCTTACCTAAAATCCATGCAGATCTCAGCGGAATTACATGGATTTTAGCGCTTGTCATTGACAAGTTATAACGTTACACACACAACGTGAGAGCTAGTTTTCTGTGACAGATTTTTCAGCCTAAGCACGAATGATTTGAGACGTTTAAAACAAAACTAACCCCAGTGTTCGCCCCTGTTCATCAGCAAAACAAACAGCTTGCCACAGCTAAACATATTAACGCACATAATGTATTAACATTCATACAGCTAAACTCATACAGTGTGCATCTGCACTTATATACAGTAAGTTTAACACTGGCTTTGAATGTTCTATTTTGCCCGTGACTGACTTAGCTCCCTTCGCTATCATATGCTAACGTTATCCTCCTATATATACTGTACATGTACGTCAATTCAGACTGTTGATAAATATTACTTACATCAGCAGTTTTGTCTCGTTCAGTCGGTCTCGATCCCTCTTGAGGAACAACTTTGAAGCTAATCCTGCTTGTACCGTCCCAGGTTGATAAAGCCTCCGGCTTGAAGTGATACGCACAAACAAGCAGATTTTTACTCATGGTTTCTGATGGATTTCCACTAAAAATCAAATAAATCCACTCCTGTCTCTTCCTAGGTTTGGACTCTGTGCAGGTTTGGACTACATTGCATGTTGTCCACGAACTTTAGCCATGGCGTCACGTACGTGCGGTGGGTGGAACTGTGTAGATTAAGGGGCGGTAACATTATAATAAAATCCACTTTGGACGTCACAAACGGAGCGAAATCTGACCGGCTCTATTTCTCACATGCTTGCAGGGAAAGGCACACCAAAACAAACTTACTCGGTTCTTATTTTTCACGTTTTCTGGGTTGCTAGATGCACTGGGGACCCGATTATAGCACTTAAACACAGAAAAAGTGGGGTTTTCATCTGATATCTCCTTTAAAGAGTTGATTTTAACACTTCTTATGAGCACATATGGTCCCACTTTATCAAGAGTAAAAAGAACACTGTTCGTAGAGTAGAATTGGCAGTGTTAATACAGCACCATTAAGTGTTAAAAATGACACTTCTGAGTGTATAGCATTACAGTTGTTATTGTTGTCCAAGTTTAACACTATGGGGTATATAACACCTCTGGTGTTGTTTCTACTCAAGTTTACTCTCTACGTGTTATTCACAGTGTTGTTTTTGGTGCAAAATATATTTTACACTGTTTGTTATCACTGTACATGATTAAACCTCAAATAAAGATTCTTTAGACAGATGCAAACATTGAGATGTTTATTCAACAAATGTGCAAAGTGGCTACTTTAATGCCATGTGTAGATGGCAAACCTGTCACATTCACAGTATTGCACAGATATAAAATCATTATTAAAAGACATGAAATCATCCATTTTGCAATAAAACCATCTATGACAATCACATTTTGACAAGACTGCAGTATGGTACAACAAACCAAAAGAAATGATCAGACCCATAGGACATCTGCAGATCAAACGGTTTATAATACACGAGTTCATTGGCATTGAACACTTTTAAAGAATCAGTATATTTTGGATCAATTCTGTAGGCATAAAGATGATCATCATAGCAAACAGTTTTTAGCTGCAATGCAACCAGTACCACAAATTCATTTCTGACAACAACATCTTGGATTTTATAAAACACTTTTTTGTAAAATATGAGTTGTGTTTAGACATCGAATTAAGTAAGGCAAAAGGGTTTCTATTTCTTGAAATGATTGTTCAATTGCACTTGTAAAGTCTGTGTTTTGAGAAGATAAGCAATTTAGAGCAGTCTCTTTTACTTGGTCCTGGATGTCCTGAACTACTTCTTCTATAGACTAGTGTTGTCACGGTACCAACATTTCAGTAGTCTGTACCAATACCAGTAAAATTCCACGGTTCTCGGTGCCAATTTCAGTACCAAAGCAAAACACCAGTACATGCTAATTTAAACAGAATTTATTAATAAAGCTCATTATTAATATAAGTGTATAGAAAGCAATGCCATTTTGTATACATGAAGTATAAGTTAATTGTTTCCGAAACGGTTGTGTGCTCACTGCTGATGAACATCCTCCTCAGTCTGCTGCTGTAGAAGACAAATAGAATAAACTTCAGTAAGTCAACTGACTGAACAAACATGCATATGCAATATTAAAACAAACCTCT
>NC_079911.1:1217557-1339739 GCF_024868665.1 Triplophysa rosa
TCCGAATGTTTGCATTATGATTGCTGTAACGTTATATTGTGAAACCAATGTTTATCTGTATATTGTGAAACTAATGTCTCTGTCTTTATATTGTGAAAAGAATGTCTCTGTCTTTATCTTAAATATGTATTATTTTAATGCCTTTTAGACCTTTGTCCTGCAAATAAAACGGTTTATGCAGTTTGCAATTATGCAAAACCATGGTTTTATTACAGTACCCATGGATTTGAACAGGTTTAACTACAGTATGGTTTTTGAAAGCATTTTGTTTGAAAAATATTATTGCAATATAATTGACTATACAAACATTATTTCTCATAAGTAGAAAAGTATGATGGTGGGTTTCAGTATGAGCCATCCCCCACTATATTCACACCATATATGGATTTATTTTACTGTAGCGTTTTGGAGAAATACACATTTTCCACCTCAAATGCCTATAGAAACTTAATTTCTAATAATTAGAAAAACTGATGGTTGGTTTCTGAAGGGGCCATCCCACACTATATGCACATCATATATGGATTTATTTTACTGTAGCATTTTGGAGAAATACAATATTTTCCACTTCAAATGCCTATAGGAACTTGTGGCAAGGGGGTGTGGTTTGCGCAGAGGGGAGGAGGTGCGAGAAAGACGGCGCGTAAGTAGGTCAAGTGCACATTAAGATCACCTGTGTCTTGTTACAGTGATTGGTGAGGAGACGCTTAAGAGACAGCACGAGGAGACGGCAAAGTGAGAGAGAGCGGCTGGGAAGACTCAACAGAGAAAGCTCTGTAGAGACGAGATCCTACGTCGAGACGAGGAACAAACCGTCGATATCGATATAGAAATTCTGAGTTATTGGAATGTGAGAAGCGCAGTGGTGCTATTTTTATTTTTGGTGACCTAATAAACGAATCTGCGTCTCCCAGCCACGCCGACCCCGCCTCCTTTCTTCCTCCCTCTTACGAGCATTATCACACTGGTGCCGAAACCCGGGAAGAAAGGAGTGAGCTGCCGCCACCATGCAGTCCCCGCCAGCCACGCCATTTGCGGACGTGATCCAGTCGCTCGCCGTTCTTCACCGTGAACAACATCAGGCGCTGCTGAGCCTCCGGGAAGACCAGGAGTGGCGCTTCCAAGCCCTCGTCCGAGCTCAGCAGGATAACCGCGATTCGTTCCGGAGCTGGCTGAACCAGGACATGGTCGGTTTCTGTAGGGGCCATCTCACACTATATGCACATCATATATGGATTTATTTTATTTATTTATCTACTTATTAGAAATATAGTTCCTATAGGCATTTGAAGTGGAAAATGTGTATTTCTCCAAAACGCTACAGTGAAATTAAATGACGTTTAATTTAACAAAGTTCGGGAAGAGCCAGAGCAGATAATCAGCCCAGCTGATCCATAATCAGCAATCACTGCATCTAACCTACCAGCTCAAAGCAGCGTTCCTATAAATAGACAAACCGTCTTACCTGCATCATCTCTACAAGCTCTCAGAATGTCAGAGACTCCGACTCTCGTTAAAAACGACAGTCATACCGCCAAGGATTCTTCGACGCCATCAAGTGCGTCCCAGAGCTCCAGCCCCGAACAGGATGCAGAAATCGAGACCGCGGCTCAGCTACGAGGCTGCCCGGCTCTCTGCTTTGCAACCCGCGCCACGAAGCGCCGAGGCAAAACACCGCTGAGAACCAACACACTTCCCCAGCATCTTCGTACGCTTCAGTTCTCCCCACCATCCCGGGCATCACGAAGTGGACCATCACCAACGCTAATAAGAGGACGCCGTTTACAAGTTCCCCTTTGGCGATCCGGCAAGAGGATGTCCTTCAAGGAATGCAGTGCGTGCGGGGGCCCTATGGAGCTTCCGGACGCGCATGACGCGTGTGTCTTCTGTCTGGGCCGAGCCCATGTAGAAGCTGTGCTTACGGGGTCTGATTGTACATTCTGTGAGCAGATGCCAGTCAAGGCCCACCGTGCTAGGATCTCAGTGATCCTCAACTGCACACCTAACCCAGTGCCTCCCCCCTCCATTGCCGCCGAGTCGCGGGGGAAAAGACCGAGGCAGCCACGTGCTGTAGGCCCCTCTGATGAACGCATGTCGACCTCTGTCCCGCAAGCTCATAATTTAACAACCGCCGGTGTCCTACGATGAGCCCAGCCTGTGCCCCGTGGAGGATGCGTGGGATATGGTGTTGTTCGGAGCTGCGGCGGGAGACGGCGACGACAGTGACGGAGCCACGTCATCTGCAGCCTCTGGTTCGGGTGACTGGTCGTCCCACTGCACTGGAGCACGTGAGTCTCCAGCCCTGGTTGAAGAAGAGCTGGCGAGAATCCTCACCGAAGCTGTTCAAAACTTGGGACTGGAATGGTCACCCCCTGAACAACCGGCCAAGAACAGATTGGACATGTGGTTTCTGCAGTCGGGTCACCAGGCTGCCCCACCCCAGAGACCTGCAACTTTCTTTCCTGAGGTACACGACGAGATCTCACGCTCGTGGCGCTGCCCCTATTCTACCCGGATCCAATCGACGGGGCCGACCGCGTGGGTTACTCGAAGCCGCCGCCTATCGAAGAGGCAGTTGTGGCACATCTCTGTCCAGCTAAACGTGGGTGGAAATCCACGCCGTTACTACCGTCTAAGCCCTGTCGCACTACCAACCTCCTGGCTGAGAAGGCGTACATGGCAGCTGGCCAAGCAGCATTGGCGGTTCACACAATGGCGGTTCTCCAGGCTTTTCAAGCCAGGATGCTCCAGACACTGGATCAAGAGGGGCAGGACTCCGATTCCTTCAAGAAGCTGCGCTCTGCTACCGACTTGGCACTCAGAGCTACAAAAATGACGGCCCAGGGCATTGGTCGCTGTATGGGCAGCCTGATCACGCTGCAGAGGCACCTCTGGCTGACGCTGACGGAGATGAGGGAGTCTGAAAAAGCCCAGCTGCTTGACGCACCCATTTCTCCGCAAGGCTTATTCGGCTTATTCGGTGGGCTCCTTTTCGGAGAAGTTCGTGGAAGCTCAGAAGCAGTCGAAAGCCCTAAGCCATTTCCTGCCTAAGAGAGAGCGGCCGGCTGTAGCCTCGCCACGATCCAGATCTTCGTCTGCACAGCGCTTTAAGCGGCACGAAAGACCGCCTTATGTTCATCATGCTGGCGTGAGGACGGATTCAGAGCCGGCTGTGAAACCGAAGGCAAGGCAGTCACGGTATCCGAAGAAGATGGGGCCCCGTCCTTCGAAACCGGTGCCGGACCCACAGCAGAGTTCCTGATGGGAGTGGTTCGAGGAGGAAGCGGCCGCTCGGAGAAGCGACCGGGGAGCTGTCGTGCAAGAAAGTTTGTCTTGCTGTGTTAAATCCGTCTGTTCCCTTGCATGCCGCAGGCGACAGCAAGAAATGTTTGATGTGTTCTATGCCAATAAAGTTTGCAAAAAAGATCAAACCAAACAATGTTCACATTCAGAGCTCTTTTCCTCCTCATTGTCTTTTCCCATTACGCGATGTAAGCGGAGTCTCCCTCTCAAGCGGCGTTCCGCAGGGCACGAGCCCAGCGTGCTGTCTCGGTCTGAACGCCAGTACTCCCTCGGCACACGATGGACCAGCTGGTGTAGAAGATGGCAGCCTTACCAGTCGGATGGTCAACCGCTCTCTGTCATCAGACGGCAGCCCGTTCCGGACGTGTCACATCACGCTTCAACCCCTCTTGCACTACGCGGACGCATGGCGTGCGCTTCCATGAGTGTCGGAATGGGTAAAGTGCACGGTCAAAAGCGGGTATACACTTCAGTTTGTACGCAGACCACCCCGTTTCAGCGGTGTAATGACGTCAGACGTGCCGGACAAGGACGCGCCGGTTTTACGAGCAGAGATTCGTTCTCTCCTAGAGAAACATGCGGTAGAAGAAGTTCCTGCGGAGGATGTGGAGAGCGGTCTTTACAGCCGCTACTTCCTAGTCCCCAAAAAAGATGGGGGTCTTCGCCCTAGTCTGGATTTGAGACCGATGAATCGCGCGCTGGCGAAGCACTCATTCAAAATGATATTTGGCTCATTATAGCCCAATCGCGAGATGTACTGGAGAACCACAAGCGCCAGCTTCTGGGACACATGGAGAGTCTGGCACTGGCTATCAACATGCAGAAGAGCAGGCTGCGTCCCACACAGAGCATTGCATTCTTAGGAATGAGTTTGGATTTGCGCTCTATGAGAGCGCGTCTTTCTCAGGAACGTGTGCAGTCTTTGGTCAGCGCTCTCGCCTCGTTCAGGCCGGGAAGAGTGGTATTTCTGAAGAGTTTTCATAGACTGCTGGGGCTTATGGCAGCTTATGGCGGTCTGCCGGCTCGGACTTCTGCATATGAGGCCACTTCAGCTATGGCTGAAATCCCGGGTGCCACGCAGAGCGTGGCGCGATGGCCGGTTACGCATCATAGTGACTCACGGATGCAGGCGGACGCTGGCCCCCTGGTTCAACACAAGTATGTTCGAGCAGGGAGTCCAGATGGGCAGAGTGGTCAGCAGAAAGGTTGTCACTACGGATGCGTCGTTGACGGGCTGTTCGGAGAGGCGGATATTGATTTGTTTGTCTCAGAGGAGAATACGCTCTGCCGGCTATTCTTCTCACTGACAAACGCGCCCATGGAGGGGGACGCTCTATCGAGTCGCTGGCCCAAGGGACGGAAGTATGCTTTTCCCCCAGCGAAAATTATGCCACTGGTGCTGCACAAGATCAGGGAGGAGAGAGAGACTGTGCTGTTAGTTGCGCCGAATTGGCCCAACCAGCCATGGTTTCCGGAGTTGGTAGAGATGCTGACGACTCCCCCGGGGCCGATCCCCTTATGGAGAGATCTCCTGTCGCAGGTGAGCGGCTCGGTGTGGCACCCCAGGCCGGAGCTATGGAACTGCATGTTTGGCAGGTCAGCGCGAAGAGCAGCTGATGAACGTTTCCCAACGAGTTTTGGAGACTATCGCGGAAGCGAGAGCCCCGTCGACCAGACGTCTGTACAGTTTGAAATAGCAAGTTTTCGTTTCATGGTGTAAGACGAGAAAAGAGGATGCAGCTACCTGTGACGTATCGGTCATTCTGTCTTTTCTGCAGGATTATCTAGATGCGGGGCGCATGCCATCCACGCTGAAGGTGTATGTGGCTGCTATTTCGGCCTTTTATCTGCCCATCGATGGCCGAGCAGTCGGAAAGCATCATCTCGTCGCTGGATTCTTAAGAGGGGCACGGCGGTTGCGCCGTTTCGCCCCAACTTGATGCCAGTTTGGGAGTTATCTTTGGTGCTTAATGTACTCTCCAGACCGCCCTTTGAGCCGCTGCGTATGGCAGAGTTGAAAGTGCTCTCATTGAAGACGGTACTTTTACTCGCATTAGCGTGTGGTATGAGAGTGGGCGATTTACATGCACTGAAAACACATACTGCGTGTTTGGAGTTCGGTAAGAATGACTGTATGGTCAGGCTGCAGCCTAGACGAGGATATGTGCCTAAAGTGCTTTCTACTTCATATAGAGCACAGGTCATTACGCTGCAGGCATTTGCTCCTCAGGATTCGGAGCCGGGGCCGCATCCACTTTGCCTAGTCCGTGCTCTACGGATTTATCTGGACAGGACTAGTCATTTCAGAATTACGGAGCAGCTGTTTGTCTGTTTCGGGGACCAGAAAGGGGCTGCCTTTCGGTTACGTATGTAACCTCGGTTCCCTGAAAGGAGGGAACGAGACATTGCGTACGCTGCTGTGTTGTATTTCTCAGGGTCTTATCCATGTTCGTTCAGTCGAAAGAGTCAATGCCGCTCGGTGCCGGCCTATATAGTGGGTGGCTCCGCCCTAGCTCGGCGCTCGAGCATCATTGGCCGGTAAAATTTACCGGAGCGATGCAATAAGGCTTCAGTATTTGAGGAAGGAGGGGAAACCCCTAGCGTGGCACCGCAATGTCTCGTTCCCTCCTTTCAGGGAACCGAGGTTACATACGTGACCGGAGACGATCCTCAGTATTCATAAAAGAGTAGGTGAGAAATTTGCGTATGCCTTACTGGTTACGCCCACATTCTGAAGCACCCAGCGACAGATACTTGGGATACTTCTCTATCCCATGAGCCCACGGGGCTAGGATAAGTTCATACAGGAGCATAGCGGAGAACGTCTTGGTTACGGATGTAACCTCGGTTCCCTGATGGAGGGAACGAGACGTTGTGTCGAACCGACAAAATGGGGTTTGTCTTGAGAACCTATCATCTTCTGAGTATTTAGAAAAGGCCAATGAAAATTGGCGAATGAAATTTGCATGCCGGGCTACTCCCCGGATGTCCGGGTATAAGAGGGAAGCCGGCGTGCTCATTCATTCACCTTTGGTCTGAGGAGCCTAAAGCATCCTCCCCCGACCGCTGGGGTGGGCGGCCAGTGTTGTGGCATGAGGGACACATCATTCCCTCCATCAGGGAACCGAGGTTACATCCGTAACCAAGACGTTCCCTTTCTGTCGGTCTCTCGACGTTGTGTCGAACCGACAGAATGGGGTTCCTATGGAAAACGCCACAGCACTGAGCCACGTCACAATCTCTGCGGAGCGACGTTGACTGGCCTGGGCGAGTCAGACGAACACGCTAACGCGAAATTATGACCCTCCAGTGGAGTGGAAGGGGAACCCAGAGCTTTACACAAAGTTGGGAAGCCCCTGTCACGGGCGGAGGCCTAGTTCTCTAAATGGCGAGAAGCCGCCCGTCATCGTACGGGCCACTGGGTAAGCATTATTCCCCCCTGGGGGGAAAACGCTGCAGAGGCCACTACCTACCGTAGGGAGGAATTAGTGGAGACACCACATGGTCTCACCATCAGGGGAGAACTCATGGAAAGGATGTGCGGACTGCCGTAGTCCACCTGGGGAGGTCATGGGTTGCCAAGGTGGGAACCATTCATGAGGATCCATCAGACGGAACAGCCCACGGAGGGGGGGTTACCTCGTCTGGAGCACTAGGTCCGGTTAGAGCTATGTGGGAGATAACTCAACTGTTCCCGGTAGGGTGTACCTATGCTTAGTGATGGATGGAATGCCTGTTGCCTAACGAGGGCATCCACGATCCAGTGCGCCAGCCTCTGTTTGGAGACAGCCCTCCTGCTGACCTCCGAAACAGACAAAGAGCTGCTCAGAGCTTCTGGGCTCTGCGTGCGGTCCAAGTAGAGGAGCCGTGCGTGTACTGGACACAACACGGATAGGTTGGGTCTTCCTCCCCGGTGGGGAGCGCCTGCAGGTTCACCACCTGGTCTCTCGGGAGAGTGGTGGGAACCTTGGGCACGTAGCCGGGGCGGGGTCTCACGATAACGTGAGTTCTAGGCAATCTGTGGACACGGAGGGTGCTTGCAGATCCCCTACCCTCTTGGAGGTGAGCGCCATGCGGAAAGCTGTCTTTATCAGGACTGAGAAAGAGCGGCAACACCGAGAGGCTCGAAGGGGGCAGGGCCTCTTGAGGCCCGCCACCTAAGTCGCAAGAGGGTACGGAGAGCGGAAGGTGGTCACCCTGTCACGCCCCTTAGGAACATAATGACCAGGCCGTGATGTCCCAGAGGCTACCCAGCACTTGGGTCATGATGAGCGGCCAAAGCGGCTACATACATTCCCAGTGTGGAGGGGGAGAGGTTACTCCCCAGTCTCTCTTGAGGACGGGACAGATCGTACCCGACCGAGCAACTCCGCGGGTCTTCTCGCCGAGAAGAGCACCAGGACGAGAAGAGGTGCCACCTATGGGCGTATAGCCGCCCAGTGGCCGAAGCCCTAGCCTGAGTGACGTCCCAACCAGACCGGGGGTGGGTCACTCATGATCTCCTTGTCCCGTCCAGACATGGAGACCAGGTTCTGCCTGGGATGCTGTAACGTGCCCCTTCCCCTGGGGAAGCCATTCGCCAGGGGGAGCGGCCAGGGGGGAGTTGTTGTCAGAGCCTTAGGGTTAGGGGGTTAGGGTGTGTCGGCAGAAAGCGTGTGACCATACTCCTGCTGCCGGTGTGCCACGCTCTCCAAGAAACTTGACTCTGTAGCCAGTGTTGGAGCGGTCGTATGTGCATCGACCCGAGGGGGACCACCCCCGCCAGGGTCGAGTTCCCTACCGAGAAAGAGGACGCTCTGCACCGGGGAGAGCTTGCTCTTCTCAGTTGACCTGTAGCCCCACCGATCTAGGTGCCGGAGCACCAGGTCCCTGTGTGTACACAACAGATCTCGAGAGTGCGCCAAACTGAGCCAGTCGTCGAGATAGTTTAGTACCCGCATGGCTTCCACGACCTTCGTAAAGACTCGTGGAGACAGGGACAGACCGAAGGGGAGGACCCTGCACTGATATGCCCGTCCCTCGAACACGAACCGTCAGAACGGCCGATGTCGAGGGAGGATCGAGACATGAAGTACGCGTCCTTCAGGTCGATTGCCATCAACCAGTCCTGACACCTGATGGACGTCAGGATGCGCTTCTGCGTGATCAACCTGAAAGGTAGCTACTGTGTAGGTGCCTGTTCAGAACACACAGACCCAAGATAGGGCGCAACCCCCCGCCTTTCTTGGGGACAATGAAGTACAGGCTGTAAAACCCGCTGAACATCTCGGCTGGTGAACCGGCTCGATCACTCTCTTCACCAGAAGGGTGGCGGCCTCGGCCCGAAGTACGGGAACATCCTAGCCTCTGACTGAGGTATATCGGATGTTGAACTTGGCGGGCGTGAGGCGACTGGATCGCGTAGCCGAGACGGATCGTCTTCCCTAGCCAGCCTGACAGTCTAGGAAGCCGGACAGGCTCCCAGAAATGAGACGGAGACTAAAGGCACAATCTTTTTCATCGTCCCCCCGGGGGGTGGTTCGATGGCTAGCAGTATGGATTCCTTGCCGGGGGAGGTCCCCCGGGGAGGAGATCAGCTCTGCTGTTTTTCCTGCCTGGCGACTGCGCAGCTCAACGCACTGTCTGACTGAGAGTGCTGAGGGCTGGTGTTTATACTCAACATTGCGCTTCGCCATGACGCAACGTCGAGTTTGCCGTTCACCGTCGTGCAGAGGGTGGTGAGTGGCTGTGATAACCCAGAGAGAGAGGAAATTCTCCTTAGAGAGTAAGTGGGCGCTAGCCCCCCGGAGGGGGCCAGCAGATGGAGAGACGGGGCAGTCCCTATCCGACTTCCCAGCGATGTGGCTGGGGTCGGGCCCAATGGTAGCCTCGATCACCCTGAGGTCTTCCCATGAGGGCCGCTTCACCGCGGCTGCTGATGGGGCGATGGTCTCCTCTTCGCTGTCTCCTCCAGGGGGGGGCGCCTGAGTGGGGGGCGCCAGAGCTGGAGGGCGTCGAAGAGGACCAGGGTTGCTGGGAAGCAGACAGTGCACGGGACTCGACGGCCGAGGCGGCCGAGTCGCGGCACGGAGGACTGCTTCTTTACTGTCGAGAACCCTCCGGGGGAGGCCGCGTGCAGGTCTCGCGCCCCCCGACGGGCGGGGGGTGAGCGGGGCCGCAGCGGCTCGACAGTAACACCAACCAGCCCCCCCTTGCGAGACGGGTACGTCGAGAAAGCGGACCTTCTCGGCGTTACCCATCTGCGCAAGGATCGGCCAGAGGAGTTTCTCATGGACCAAAAGTGTGGACATCGTCCGACCCAGGGCCCGCGTGGTCACCTAGGTCGCCAGTAGAGCGAGGTCGGTGGCGGCGCGGAGTTCCTGCATAAGCACTGGGTCGGTCTTACCCTCGTTTAGCTCTCTCAACGCCCTGGAGAGAGGAGGCAGCTTGGTCTGCCACAATGTAAGCTCTCGACACCAGAGATGCCGAGACCCCACATGCTTTGGACCGGAGTCTAGGTCGAGCCCCCCCCCCAGGTGGCCGCCGCCTACGGGCATGAGTGCACCGCGGCGGCATACTCCACCTGGGGGACATCGACGTATCCTCTAGCTGTCTTAACGTCGAGGGAAGAGAGGGTGACGGAACTTTGTTTGACGTGAAACGTCCCGGAAAGGGGCGTTCCAGGTCTTACTAAGTTCCTCATGCACTTCCGGTAAACACGGCACTGGGGGCGGGCGCGGCTTGCAGCCGGGCACTGCAACCCAACACTCACGGAGGCCCGGGAAAGCATGGCTGACATTTCGACGTCGGCTTCTTCCTGGGCTCGACCCCCCGAGGGAGGGAGCCCGAGGAATCGTCGGAGTTGGATGGCAGTACGTCACCCCCCGATGCTGCAAGAGACATCTCATCATCACGCAACGTGTCCGAATACGTGATTGAGGAATAAGATGGCGGACCGTCTCCTGGGGAACGGTCAGACGAGCGAGACGAGGTGTGAACGGTCCGTGAGCCAGTGGCTGGCGGATTATCGCTCACAGTAATCCTCATATCACCCTCGCTGCTTGCCGTAGCGGACGGCAGGGCCGTAGTCCTGCCGCCACGGAACGGGGAGCAAACGCGGTGGTGGCTGAGTCCCGTGGGAACACAGCCACCTGTGACGCAACGTCTGAATCGTCACCGCCCGCAGTGCGGGCAGGACGTATCCACAACGTCTTCCCCAGCATACTGGAAGCAGGCATTGTGTCCGTCCCCCTCCTCGATGAGTGTGTTGCACCCATGAGAACAGCGGGACAAGCCATGCTGGAGAAATTTGCTCTTTTAGAAAAGGAAATTTGCTCGAACACCTCCGGAACTGCCGAGACGCCCAGGGGAGAGTCACTGCAGGAAGGGACCGTCCGCTGTCCATGTCGTAGATTCCAGCAGAAATAATGATCACCAAGATCGTAGAGAAGCTCATCAGATGCGTAGGCTCTGAAGAACAAAAGGTGAATGAATGAGCACGCCGGCTTCCCTCTTATACCCGGACATCCGGGGAGGAACCCGGCATGCAAATTTCATTCGCCAATTTTCATTGGCCTTTTCTAAATACTCAGAAGATGATAGGTTCTCAAGACAAACCCCATTATGTCGGTTCGACACAACGTCGAGAGACCGACAGAAAGGGAACTGCGAGGCATGTGTTTTCAAAAGCCAACAACGCGTTTCTTTGCGTTGCAGTCGCATTTGTTAAAGTGCTGTAGCGTAAAGTTAAACTGTAAGATCCTACATAGGAAAGTATATTTGTGATTTTGATGTGAAAATGCAGTGTTTTAATATGTCTAGCTTAAAGGTGCGTTTCGCGCACACACGCGTCTTCGAAGTAGACTTAGCATTACATATATTAAAACTGTACGCAAGCTAAAGACGCTTTTTAATGTCTGTTTTCTGTAAGTAAAACATATTACATTACTTCATGCAGTATGTCATTGCTTCACTGAAAACGTATGCATTCACATTTTTGTAGTCTGTATTAATGCATAGATGGCATATGGCAATACAATTACATTCAGTAGCCTATTTTAATACAATATATCAATATATGGATAAGTGTCTGATAAATGACTAAATGTAAAATGTAAATATCATTTTCAGGAAAAAAAATAATACGTATTGGTCAGCACTCATTAATAATAATAAGTGTAGGTGTGGGCTAGCAATGCATTTCTATATGGGATCAGAATTGTTGCAATATTCTGAATAAATAAACTATGATCTGCAAATAAATATAGAGAGTTTCACAAACATTTTTTAAATCCACATATGCACAAAAAGCGAAACATAAATATATGTTACACGTTCCACAAAAAGAAATGGAATTCACAAATAAATACAATGAGATTTGCAAATAAAAAATATTTACAAATTTATTTCAATGGCATTTATTTGTAGATCACTTTCTGCACATTTGTGGATCGCTTTCTGCACATTTGTGGATCGCTTTCTGTGCATTTGTGAATCGCTGCACGCATTTGTGGATCAGTGCACGCATTTGTGGATGGCTCTCTGTGCATTTGTGGATCAGTGCATGCATTTGTGGATGGCTCTCTGTGCATTTGTGGATTTTGAAACATTTCTAACGTCAAAACGTGCGCACAATCCATAAATAGGTGGACTCCGCCCACTACCTACGCAAGCCAATCGGGTAACTTCCGATTTCGTTGTCCAATAGGGCAGGTTCTAAGTTCAGCCAATCACGTTTTGTTCTGCACTAAGATTCAGGGAGCTAACATGGCGACTAGTGGCGGTCTAAAATGCGTGATATACTAAGAAATGTGAATGGCCTCTTCTTTATACTACTCAGTAATGATTGCTTGTGTTTATATGCATTGTCCGTATGTTAGTAACAAACGACTGAAATGTTTATGACTTGATAACAGCGTGCACGGACTGGGGTGGACAATCCCGGTGACTGGGGACTGATTTGGTCTGCTGCAAGCCAGCCGTTTTATTGTCTTTACGTACCAAAGTGATAAATTCCGATTTTGGCATTCGATCAAATATAATTTGTTTCCCCGATACTGCATGGGTAAGCAGCTAGTTCGCGCCGCACACTCAGCGTGGCGTGGAGTTTCAAGGTGCGCAGCGTTTGCATTGCAATGCGCACTGCAGCTGTCGGTGTAGGCTACTACCAGTATAACGATGGCAGAATTAACGTGGCGGAAATCATCAGCACTGTGAATTTCTATGTCATTCATAATTCAAAATAAAAGTAATTTAATCATCTCTGTTTATCCCATTCCTGAATGATCTCTGCTGCTGTGGCTACTGTCTACTGTCTGTCTACTGTCTTAACTCTTGCCACAACAAAGGATGCCGATCCTTTGACTATGATCTTGTGCACACAATATATTCTCAAATTCACACAGCAACCCCAAAAGTAAACGATGTAGGCCTAGTAAAATTTGTGTTTTCAAACCTTACCATAGAAAATATTGGTATACAACTGCAGATAATCAATTTACTGTAGTTAATAATAAGGGCTGTGGCAGTGCTCGTAGTATAGCGTGTTATACAATATACGTCTCCATTTTTCCTGGTGCTAAATACTGTAAATCAATATTGTTGGGTTATAATTATGTATATATTGCTGCCTTTTAAATGACAGTTTCATGAGTTCAAAACAAAATTTAGAAAGTTTGTTGTATATTTGTAGCCTATCTGGCAATGCCCGTATAATAAGTGAAAATAAGATTTTTTTAAAGATATTATTTTTCCATCTGTTTCCTGTGTATAACTTACTTGAATGTTTGTCCTTATTAGCAGGGGGTTCCCAAACGTCTCAATCCTTGACCCAGCAACAGGTAATCTCTGTCAAACACACATTTTTAACATGGGGAAAACACGTGAAAGTGACATGTTTTGTAGCTGGACATAGGTAAAATGTCATGTTTTCGAACCATGGCCCGCTGTACGGTACACGCGATTCACGCGCTTCCATGTCCAATTGTATTCTTCCAAGTGTCTCATAGCAGACCTGTTGTTGTGCAGTTTCTGTTCATGTGTGCAAAGACATTTTAGAAATCTCGACCGGATAATGTTTTACGGCAATGTCCCTAATAAAGAGGCTATGTGTGGTAACCCTATCTACATACAGTTAGGGTGATATTAAATGACTAGATTGCCTTCTCTATGCAACTTCGTCCACCTCGTTTCGTTTGGTCACACCACAAGGTGTCACTGTGGCCTCAAAGCTTCAGCACCGCCGCTCTGAGATCGATTGCTAATGTCTGAGGTGAAACACGCCCCCACTCATTAGCATACAGACAAAGAAATACATAAATAAATAAATGTAGAAATAAATAAATGTAAAAATAAATAAATGTAGGAATAAATACATATATACATGAATAAATGTGGAAATAAATAAAAGTGGAAATAAATAAATGTATAAATAAATAAATGAAAAAATAAATAAGCGTAAAAAAATATATAAGTACCCATAAATAAGGAAATAAAAGTATAAATACTCATTTATTTTTGCTTTTTTACATTTCTTCATGGATTTATTTTTGTATTTATATTTTTTGATATTGTCACTTTTGGAATTCCATACACCTCACCAGGCGGTGAGGGCGTTACATACACTCCAGTACAGTAGGTGGCGGACATGCACCACAAAAGTAATTTGCTCCCCGTCATTAAAAAGGAAAAGAAGATCATCAATATGGCAGACAACGGCCATTCATACTACACCCATTCAGGGAAAATAGTACGTACCCATTTAGCCCCGTTGAGTACGTACCTACTGAAATTGAGTACCTACCCATTGGAGTATGCGATTTCGGACTCAAATTTCCCAGATTTATGAATGTGTAAATGACCAAACAATTAACTTTTTAATTATGCAGAAAAACCTTGTGCGTTGGTCATTTGAACCACTTATTTAGATTTATTTTATTTATTTAATGAGTAGATCAGAGACACACATTTTAATTAAGCCTGTAATCAGTTTATACGTCCATTAATATGTTCATTTACATAACACAACTCTTTTTCGCCACCTGCTGGCGTATTGTAGAAATGGTCACTGAACGAATCAGTGAACGAATAGGAACGAATAATTTTGGTGAACGAACTGAAAAAGAACGAATCACTGAAATGAATCATAATTCCCATCACTATCACGCATGCTCACTATCCTTAGCTCATCGGTTCTCACTCACTCAGTCGGACCGACTCGGACGTGTCCGACAGAAGCGGTTCTTCGGTTCGTGTACTGCTGAATCGAAATCTGTTGCAACCGGCTCTTGACTCGAGAGCGAGAACCGCTCTAGCAGTGGCATGAACATAAACGGCGCTGCAGATTGGTTTACGTACAGTGATAAGGCAGTAATAAAGTCCTAAACATCTTTTCAATGTGTTTTATAGTATCACACCTCTGTTTTATAAAAATATCTGACTAATAGTGTGTTCAGACCAAACGCGACTTGCCCCAGATAGCACAATCCATCTGGTTTACGTCTATTTGACGTCTGCATTTACATCTGCAAGACATCTTAAATACATAGTTTGCTCATTGCAATACGTCTCGGAGACGTCTGAACGTCTGTAATACGTCTGCTAAAGATCTGGAGATCTGCTGCTTAAAAACATCTGCTAAACATCTTAGAAAGAGCTGTTGTACATCCATTCTAAATCATAAACATCTTACAGACATCTTCTAGATGTCTATATGACGTCTGACAGCAGACATCTCCGAGACGTATTGCAGATGAGCAAACGATGTATTGTAGATGTCTTGCAGATGTAAATGCAGACGTCAAATAGACGTAAACCAGATGTATGTGTGCTATCAGGGGCGCGAATGAATCGCGCTATTCGCACGTAGTTGGACGCTTGAACATTTTGAGTTTACTCGCTAAATTCGCGTCATTCGCGCGTGAAATTCACAACAGACGCAAGCTCGAAAAAATAAAATGGCGGCCGAAACGCCTGTTGGAGCATACTTTTGTATAAATGTAATTTTAATTTTCAACAACTTCTGATTGCATTTCTAGCGACAAATTAGTATTGCTGCCTTCGTGCACAGACGCTGCACGTCACTACTAGAGCAAGCTCCTGATTGGTTAACGCAGCGCGAATTTTCGCCAAAGTTCAGATTTTTCAACTCGCGCGAATCACGCGTCAGACGCCCGAAACGCGCCTCATTCGCGCCGCAAGTAGGTCCATCGCGTCTTTGCATTGACTTAACATGTAAATCACTCATGCTTAACGCTTCATTCGCGTTTGGTCTGAACACACTATTAGACGCTTTTTATCTGCTTTTAAAATTACACGCATGCGCAGTATCATCGGTTCTGAATCGGACGTGTCCGAAGGAAACGGCTCTTCGGTTCGTGTACTGCTGAATTGAAAGCTGTTGCAACCGGTTCGTGTCCGAAGAAGCGATTCTGAAAGTGAATTTGAAAGATTTCCTCAGCATACCACAGCACAACATATTTGAACAGAATGTTCTAAAGAGCACAACATCATGTAATAGAGAGAATTCAGGCATCTCTAGCAGTTTTTATTTAACAAAATCAACATATTGACTTTCTCAGGGAGCAGGCGCGATCTCTCCTTACAGAGAGTGTCCCCTGCTGTGGAGAACACTCTTTCACACGGAGTTGAGGAAGCCTGAACACACAGGTAGATAGTGGAGAACTGTGAGAGAAAAGGAAAAGTGTCTTTCTTATCCCACCACCAGAGGACAGGGTCTTCGGAAGTGGGGATGGGAGGCAAGGCTGTGTAAACTGACACTTCATTCTTCATCTTCTCGTGGATTGTCAGTGTAGTGTGTTGTTGTTAAATGAGGTGTCTCTTCAGCTCTCTGTCCTCTTCTGCAAAGAGTTGCTCTAGAGCAGAGACTCTTTGTTTCGGAAGCTGAAATATAAGATTAACAATGTTATTGTTGTTTTATTCCTTGCTTGTTAGAACACAGCATAAGCATCACACAAATTTATCTTACCAAGTCGTTTTCCTCCTCTTTATTCTCTTCTCCATCTTGGGTTTGTTCCTCACCCCACACTCCTATTACCTCGTCATCCTTTTCTGACAGCTGAGAGGGAGATGATGACCTCATTGATGTCATGTACAGTACATTATAACATTCATTCAACATTAAAGAAAAAACATCTCATAGTAAACATTGCTCATATTCTGAAAGAAAATATTTAGTATTTAAAGTACATACTTCCTTCACTGCTGCCTTGACTACTCGATCCCAGACTTCACTCTTTGTCACCTTTGCCTTAAATCGAGGGTCCATGGCAGTGGTCTCCTCAAGGAATTCCATCACATTCTCATCCTGTATGTGTTTTATTTAAATGAATTACTCACTCTCATATTGACACTCTTATTATAGGCAACAGCCAGCTATAATGAATTGTTATTATGATGATGAGTGGTCTTTATTGGCACCTGGTAGCGTTTGGATAGATCACTCCACACTTTTTCTTTAATGGTGGCCACAAAATGGGAATCTTCCTCCCTAATACTGAAGTGGTCCTCCAGCTTTTCAAGGATAGGCAGAATTTGGCCACATGTAGCATGCCTGTCGCTGGACACGCACAGCGTATATGTGTACAGGATGCGCATCACAATGACAAACTCCTCAGCTTTGCTTAAGTCATCCTCTGTAACCTTTTCAAGTCTGAAATTAATGAAATTATGATGTTGATATTTTGTACGTTCACATTATATTATTGGTCTTCATCATTACATACAACTTTACATTACAATTTATATCAGACAATTAATTAACTTAAATCTACTAGTTCTACTAATGCTTATGTGAAATCCAAATGAATGGATTACCTGTCTCTCTTCATGAGCCGTTTTGTCCGTGCATCCAAGAAGGCAGCTTGTATGGCAGGGTTCAACAAATCTTTCAACCATGAGGAACAAGGAGTTCCAACGGGTCTTGACATCCAAGGACAACAGAATGGCTTGGCAAGCCTGAAACATAATGGCATAATTATTAATATGAATTAATAAACACCAGTACATGCATCCATTAATAGTAACTAATGCATGAATAAACAATTGATGGATTTCTTTCTTACCCAAGAGATGCTGCTTCTCCTCAAAGATGCTCTTCACAATGGATGATCTTTTTATCCATACAATGGCATCTCTTATTCTTGCCGACCACTTGGAGATGGCTGGGATGTTGTACACCTTGTGTGCAGCAAGGTTGAGAGTGTGAGCAAAGCACCCAAGCTTTCTGATCTGTAGCTGTCGTGCGGCTACTTCCATATTCGCAGCATTGTCTACAGTAATTGCTATTACTTTCTCTCTTAAACCAAATTCTTGAATGACTTCTCCTATCTCCTCTGCCACAACTGGACCAGTCTGAGACACATAAACAGCTTGAGTGGTGTTGGACTTTAAAGGCAGTCCTGCATGTTCAAAAATTTGAAAGAGACTTTTCTCCAAATTATATAGAAGTTTTATTATCAGATGTAAAAAGTAACAAAGCTTTGGGTTGTAAGACAATCTCCTCACTCCACCACAAGCCAACAACCCAAATTATTCAAAAACACCCATATTTATTAAGTATGTGACGTCGCTCGTATCTTCTGACTCCTCCTTTGCCTTTTAGAGTATTGCTTCTTGGCAACCAATCACCGTGAACCAGTTTATCTGTCTCCGTCCTTTTTCTTAGTTCCTGTAAAATAACATTTCAAAACGTATATCCTGTGGTCAGTCGCCAGTCCTGAGGAATGTTCTCCAGGGACAGTTTCTTTTGGGGAGAGGTCTCCTAGAAACAGTTCCCTGTGGCCGGACAACATACCAACATTCTTAACATTCTTTTAGTAAAAAGAAAACACTTAATCATCTAATGTTTTTAATTATGTAGCGTTGTTTCTTAATCCTATGATTCATTAAAACACATCACAACTCATGATTATACTTAAAACATATGCAGTGGATTGATTCATAACATTTTTATGTGAAAAACACTCTTTGTGTGTGTGTGTGTTGATCTAGATAATTTATGGCTCCAACCCCCATTTGCCACAGTAACTATTTTACTGAGTAAGATAGCAAGCACATGACAAAATCACACAGCTTAATGATTTAATGAAAGAAAACACTTATTGATTATATTGATATTTAAATCATACTTTTATCTGAAAAATATTCCCACAATGGTGAGAACTTTCTGTTTTAGCTGGTCTTCCTTAACATAGTGTGTCTGTCACCGTTACATAGTGATCTTGTGTTATGCTTGTCCATCCATCACTGGTTAACGGTACTTTGGACACACCAGTAAGGTCATCAATTATCTTTTTTCTTTCAACTTCATACCAAGAAGGTATGAGAGTGTTTGATAATGTCCCTCTCGAAGGAGGGTGGTAACTGGGGTCAAGGGCTGTGTTAGTTAACTCAAAGATTTGACTGCCATCTGTGTTTCCACTTCTATGCAGTTGGTGGCGCTGTTACTCACCTTGAGATTTTTTTGAGTGATAAAAAATAACAAATGAAACAGTTTAAAAGATGCTTGGCGTGACGTCAATTAACAAGCTCTATATTGTGTTTTTTATATTTTAAAAAGAAAATATTCTGTGAAAACGTGTGAAATTCGTAAAAATGCTAGCGCTGTCTGCAAACCTTTAAAAATCGCACACAGCCTGGGCTAACTTCTACTGCCTGTACCTGAACCAGCTTGACTCCACCGTAGTAAAGGGCAGTAAATCTTGCACTATAAATTTAGTGACCACCCTATGACACTCTGCTGTTTTCTCAGGAGTCATCTTCCCACGCATCGCTATTGTGAATGGGGTGCTTCTTATGGGTGTCTGAGATTGTGTCTCCGTCTCATTTCTCCTCACTGACGGTGAAACCCTTTCTAGCCTAGCGTTTCCTGTGGGGTTGTTCATACTTAGATTTACATTTTAAAACAGATGTGGTCCCCAAAGACTTCTATTGCTGAATAAAGAATGAATGTTACCTTCGCTTGAGGCTGAGGAGGAATTGCAGCTAACGTTAGAGCAGGAACCGGGAGACATATTAAATACAGCGCATTGTTTAACGTTGATAGCGTGTCTTATTTGTAAGTGTTTTATAACATTACTGGTGTTGCCTCCTTTGTTTCCTATTACACTACTGCATATATTACATCTGACGCTGGTGTCGCTTAGTTTAGTTATGTGTGTCCAAACTTTCGAACGTTTCAATCTTGCCGCCATGATGATGACTGATTGTCTGTCAGCACACAAACACACACCGCACATGCGCAAAGATACCCAGCGTACGTCGATCAAACGTCGGCCACGATGACATCATTTAGGGACAGACAAGCAGCATCTTATAATTTGCCATTAATGCAGAAGTGTACGGAGAAAAAAACAACGAAAGTATAAATAACAGTATCGTTTGTCCAGAAGCTTATCGATACTCTGGTATCGATCCAATTACGTACCGGTCCAAAAAAATACCGGTTCTCGGTACCCATCCCTACTCCTGAATAGCGTAAACGATGCCCAAACGCAAATGTAAATTCACAGATGAATTACAAAGAAAATTCCCGTGTTTTCGTCTCGGACGGGATCCGTTTGAAGCAGAATGCATGACCTGCAAAGCTGGTACGTACGTGTCAGTGTCAAATAAAGGTGCTAGTGACCTAGAAGCCCACGTAAGCTCTGCAAAACACAAAATTGCAGCTAAAGGAGAGAGATCGTCAGGTAAATTTTCAAATGCTATTAGATTATTAATGATTATCTTAAACTATAATTTACCTTATTAGTAAGTTTATTTATTTTATTTAGCCTTGTTGTGCAAGCTCTCTGGAGCTTGTGCAGAGGCAGCAGCTTTTGCCAGAGGGGAACTGGAATCCCCTGGTTGGGCCTGGGTTCTCCTGAGGTTTTATTTCTCGATTAGAGTTTTCGGTTCCTCGCCACCGTTTGCATACTGTTTTTGCACTATTTTCCTGGCCGGGGGGGCTGCTTTAGAATTTTAAAGTTTTACTTAATTAATATTGCATATAGGATTTTATAGTCTGTTATATCTGACCTGTGCTTCTCTCTCCTTTATCCTAAATGTGTGCTCTCACTGAGCGTGTGTGTGTGCGCGTACTTGTCTGTGTACGTACGTGTGTGTGTGTGTGCGTGCGCATCCGTGTGTGTGTGTCTATGTCTTTGTGTGTTAGTACATGTGCATATTGTGTGTGTGGAGTGTTTTGTATGTGGGTATGTCTGTCTTCTGTGTTTTCAACTTTTTCTTGTTTTTGCAGGTACAACTTTAATTATTTTGCTTATAGTCAATATGTCTCATGTACAGCTGCTTTGTAACAATGAAAATTGTAAAAAGCGCTATATAAATAAAGTTGAGTTGAGTTGAGTAAATGAACTGAATATTTTGCGAGACCAGGTAAAACAGATGATGCTGTTACTGCTGCGGAGGGAGTTTTTGCATTCCACACCACCAAGCATCACAATAACTATAGATCAACAGACTGCACATCTGCCTTGTTAAAAAAGGCTTTCCCTGATTCCGAGACAGCGTGGAAATTTTCAAGCGCTCGTATAAAGACTGAAGCAATTATTAACGCTGTGATAGCGCCACTTTCGGTTGACATAGCTGTGAAAGCACTGGAAGAGACATACACTATTGTGGTGTTTCTACTGATGGAAGCAATCACGGTGCTGTGAAAATTTTCCCTCTGCTTATTCAGTATTTTGATTGGAAGAATGGTGGGGTACCCTGGGGTAAATTAGTTGAAGTTAAAAACACCCCAAATGAGACAGCTGAAACGATCGCACAATACATCAAAGAAACACTGGAAAAGAAAGGGATTTTTTCCAAATGTATTGCGTTTACGGGTGACAACTGCAATACAATGTTTGGGGGAATCCGGTGTGATGAAGAAGGAAAGAATGTTTTCGCAGACTTAAAGAGGTCATTGCAGAAGTCATTAATCGGTGTGGGCTGCCCAGCACACATCTTGAACAGTTGTGTTCATTACGGGGCAGACACACTAGATGTCGATATTCAGAACATCAAAATATATCAATACTTTCACATCTACACTGTGCGCACAGAGAATCTGAAGGAGTACTGTGAATTTGTTGATGTTGAATACAGAAGTCTCCTTTCTCACAGCAAGATGCGATGGCTGTCATTATTCCCAGGTATTGAGAGGTTGCTACAGATGTTTCCAGCCTTGAAAGCATTCTTTTTGTCACAGGAAAAAGCACCCTCCTCGATCAAGAAGTTTTTTGAAGATGAGTTCAGTGAAATTTACCTCTGGCACATGCACTCACTCATGTGTGTGTTTAATTCACGCATTCAGGAGATGGAAAGGGAGAGCAATTCAACTGTGGAAGTGAAGAACATTTTGAACAAAGTCTGCACCATGCTTCTTGAACGCAAGACCAATAACTTTGTCGCTTAAAGTCAAGGGACTACTTGCACAAAAGCACAAGGATGGACTTGGTAAGAGGTGTGACCATTTCAGTGCTCAAGTACAGGGTCTGTATGACACCCATGGAGGAGTTCTCCTCTTTCATGTGGATGGATCTGAGTGAGACACCTGACTGGAATGACATAGAAGCATGTATTAAATACCTGGGAGAAAAGGGGGTGCCAATTGATGATGCAAAGTGCTTTGATCAGGTCACCAATCTGAAGAAATTCACAGAAAGGTGTTACAGTGATGGAGATTTCAGTGATCTGCAAGTACACAAGAAGTGGACAAAATATTTTGAAAGGTCCAAAAGCATAGATTTTCATGCAGAGCTACTGAAGATTGCACAGTTTTTGTTTGCTATTCCTCCTCACAATGCAAATGTAGAGAGCGTTTTTTCACTGATGCAAAGCCAGTGGACAAAGGAAAGGAATCATTTGTCTGTTGAGTCACTGAAGGGGCTTCTGTGTACACAGTACAACTTTCAACACATGTCTTGCAAAGACTTTCATGCCTACTTGATTGGTAATCGGGGACTATTGGGAAAGATTCGATCTTCAGGAAAATATACCAGAGAACATCAGGAGGACTGAAATTGATTTTTTTAATGGCAAGTGATATTTTATTTTACTTTAACCTATGGCCTTGAAAAGAAACAGTGTCATTTAAAAGTTGTCATTTAAATGCTAAACTTTTTCATTTGTTTGTTATTATTCTATTGTTGAGGGTCAAAAGTTGAATGGAAAGGATGTATTACTTTATGTATTAAAGTTCAGTAACAGTTTCATGGTTGTGAACGCATTTGTCAAGTATTTACACCCATCCCCATCCTTCCACCCGCTGTGGGTGTCTGTCTGCCTCCTGCCCCCACTGACTGTCTGTCCTCTTTTTTGAAAGCTGAAATATGGTCACCCTATGTATGCTGCCCCTCAACAAGCAGACTCAGCTTCTCGTCTGCGGTTTCTCTTCTTGTATTTCTCTGCGTTAGTTTTTGCCTCTTCCGTGTGCGTTTTTTTATCTTGCGTCAATGTCCGTGGCTTATGGCGGCTACTGGTGTAAACTCACTGTAAGCTTAACGTAGTGTTTGGGTCACAACATCATGAATTATTCAAATAAAACGCAGGTGTGTTGTCATGTTGACACTGGCTGTCGTAACAGCTTGTAATCCTTCTTATGACTATGTGACGATTAGAACGATTAGATATGTAATACACAAATGAAACATTTACATTAGAAACATTAACGCAAAGGAAATATGAATGCATTTTAAACAGAGCTCTTAGAATCAGCCATTTCAGACAACACAGGAAACCCAATTAATAGTGTGAATAAACATTTTATTGTCAAGTATGCTTACACGCACGCAAGCACGCACACACATGAAATTTTGATTACAGCTTCCAGAGTACAGATATATTAAAACAGATAACATGAATTAAAACAAACTCACAATACTAAAGAGAAAAAATGAATAAATTGCAGTGAATATGTCTTCTTAACGGGATTATCGTTAAGCCGAACTAATTAAAACGTAACTGTTAAGTAAAAACAATCTCAAGTATATTCCCATTGATATTTACATTTTCTTAGCCCACCAAGTTGACTAGACACACGATGTTGTCCAGTCATGACTTCTTGTTGCACAGGAGAATAAATATTTAGTAATATGAAACCCCTTAATCATTCATCACAATGGGTAAAACCAAAGAATATAGTTCTGATGTGCAGCAAAAGACTGAGTTTTACGATCAGCACAGGGACTTGAGAGGTTGAGGATCAAATTGCAGTGAGTTTATTAAGGGTAATCCACATATATAATCAGGCATTAAGTCCAACACACAGGTAGTGATGTTACATTCTGTGCCAAGAAATCCCGGAAGCTTCGAGTGAAGCATGTGTCGAGGTTTTTTTCTTGACTGTTATTTCTAAGCTTTAACTGGCGCAAAATACAGTGCATCACAGACCACATCTGGGGCCCATTTCAATAAGGAGGTTCAACCAACTCTAGGTTAAACCTTGAACTCAGAGTTGGTTTACTTAGAAATTAGAAACTTTGAGTTTTTGGTTTCAGAACAGCTGATTTGAGTTAGTTCTATTTACTCTGGGTAGGCTTACCCTGGGTCAAGCGGGTGCACCACGACTATAAAAAGCCATCATCAATGGAGCTCCGATATTACGATTCACCATGGCAACGGCACCAAAAAAAGCAACATGGTGGCAGAAAGCACTTGAGAGTGAGGCACACTTTTCGCTCTACACAGTTTAAATTAATAAATGTACCAATAAACAAATAAATTAATAATTAAATGAATGATACAACAGAAATAATAAAAAAATTATGTCCTCACTCGCCATGAGTGCTCTAGTTACGCGAGTGAGACGTCATGGTGTATAGGACACTTGTAGGGCATCAGACTCTCGTGCAAAGTTAGACTGATCGCCAGTTCAAACCCTGCTCTGAACTAATTTTAGTTGGAATGGCTGAACGTCAAAATTACTTGTTTATTACCTTTATCGCTTCATTTCTGCATGTATGTCTGTATTTAATAATTTCTTTAGTCATGCACTTTATTTCTACACTTTATTAAGTCATTTCTCATCGTCCATAGAAAATTATGCTCTGATGTAATACACGTAAAGTGGCTGATGTTATTGATGTAAGGATGGATGAGATATATTTTGATATATCTACTTCACTGTAAAGAAAAACGGTACAGTTTTAATAAAAATGCACAGGGAAATGACAAAATTCCACTCGGGTCCTAAATCACTCTCCTGAAATCAAAGTACATCCCAATGAATGAATGCAGCTTCTTCATGAATCCTCTATAAAAGCACATATGACATAAGTCACTGAGATGGTCTCTGTGTGATCATAATGTGTGCCATGAATGACTGTATTAATGAATGAATGAATTAATGAGTTACACCACTTGCGCTTTAAAAGGAGAGGAGATGGAAATAAACTCTGGGTTTACCAAAGAAAACCTGATCCCAACCAGGTTAGGTTCATAGAGTACGTTACTATGGTTACTGACTCGGAGTATAAGTTACCTCTCCTTTAGAAACGGGCTTGAGTTACCCCGCTTTCTCGGGTTTGACATACCTCACATACTGAAACAGAAAACCCAGAGTTTCCCTCATTTCAGGGTTAATATACTCAGAGTTTTCACTAAACCACCTTTCTGAAACGGGCCCCTGGCACATCTGTAATGTATCTGCTTGTTTTACACTCTTTGGCCAACAGATGGTATTGTGAGCAAATGAAGCCTTGAGAAATGAACACTTTTGCGTCTCACCACCACTACTACGGCATACATATTAGGACATCGTCAGACCTCAGCGTCAGTACTCGGGTATCAGATTAAACGGCATCGCGCCTCAGACAAAAAGGCATCAGTTCTCAACAAAACAGCGTCGGGGCTAAGGTCTCGACCAATCAGGCAACAGGCAAAACGGCCTCAGACTAAAAAGCATCAGCTCTCGCGCAACAAGGCATCAGGCGAAACGGCCTCAGACTGAAAGGCATCAGATGACTCTAGAAGTGGCCACGCCCCCCCTCCCGCATGACGTCAATGCCGCAAACCCTTTTTGAGCAGCACTTTTACGGCAGACAGACAGGTACACGCGAAAGGTAGGATGTCCACGAGTTTTTAATAGTTTTAATCGTTACACTTTATGTATTATATATATATAAAGTGTAACGATTAAAACTATTAAAAACTCGTGGACATCCTACCTTTCGCGTGTACCTGTCTGTCTGCCGTAAAAGTGCTGCTCAAAAAGGGTTTGCGGCATTGACGTCATGCGGGAGGGGGGGCGTGGCCACTTCTAGAGTCATCTGATGCCTTTCAGTCTGAGGCCGTTTCGCCTGATGCCTTGTTGCGCGAGAGCTGATGCTTTTTAGTCTGAGGCCGTTTTGCCTGTTGCCTGATTGGTCGAGACCTTAGCCCCGACGCTGTTTTGTTGAGAACTGATGCCTTTTTGTCTGAGGCGCGATGCCGTTTAATCTGATACCCGAGTACTGACGCTGAGGTCTGACGATGTCCTAATATGTATGCCGTACACTACACAGGTGATCAGTCCACACAGAGCTAACACATCCAAAGGGCAATCCAAACACGTAATCCAATAAACAGGTAAAAGTAAAAAAAAAACAGATGAATGGTCAAAACGTCAAACACTGCAAACTAAGACACCAAAACAAGGACCTGCGAAACCTCACCAGGGACCACTCAGAACTGCAGTAGTAACACAAAACTTTGCAATGACTGACTGAGCCTGGTTATATAGAAAGAGGTGGACAGATAACTAGACACAGGTGAATGTAATACTGACTAATGAGTCCAAAGGTTTATGGGAAATGTAGTGTTTTGGCAGTCAGGGTGATGAGGGGAGTGCCCTCTAGTGGATCTGCAGGGCACTCGGTGATCGTGACATTGAGTTACACGAAATAAAAAGGCTTTAAGGAAATAGTTAAAACAATAAAAGTCCCATTTCCAACATCAGGGCAATGATCACAAGTTTTAATAGTCTGGAGATGTAGAAAATCTTCCTGAAAGAGAATGTGTGTCTATATTGTCTTAATGCACAGTGAGGAGAAGAATTTAAGTGGCCAAAGACTCTTCCAAGATCACAGCTGGAAAACTGTTGAAATCAATTGAATTTTGGGATCAGAAAGCAATTTAAAAAATAAAGGAAAACTGCACCTCCATCACCACAAGTTGATTGGGACACTGTTCAAGAAACAAATCTTCTGCTCTCATGCAAAGATAAACTCCACCATTTGAATCTGCCATACTTGATCTTCAACCAGGACTGGGGTCTATGGCAACATGAAATGAAAATAGTTTTTTGGCAGCAATAACACAAGATAGGTTTGGTGCACACATTGATCAAAAATCCACATTCCATATCCACATTTAAATATACCACAGGATCTTTATTGTGGACCTACTTTTATACCAGAGGTTCTGGACATCTTGTTCAAATACATGGTATCATGTTTTCTATCAAATTCCAACAGATAAAAAAATCTAAACCTGACATTCTGTGCTAGAAATCTTATAATGGGTTGTGATTAGATCTTCCATCATGGCATTCAAAACGAACATCAAATTGAACAACAACAAAAAACACTTCCAGGGCTGAAGCATTTAGTGGGATGGGTATCGACACAGCGGAAGACAGGGTGAAGGAAGAGCGGGCTTGGGAGAGAGCGTGAGGAGGAAGAAAGGAAAAACACAAGAGGAGGAAAGACGGAAAGAAGGGAGGAGGTGAGGGATGAAGTTGGATGAAGAATCTGGGTTTTCGCAGCATGCCACGATCACTGTATGTCACCGATTTTCTCTGTTTTACTAACTTCTTCTGAATGCAGTCCTGTTGGATTCTAAGAGTTTCAAACTGTGCTCCAGGAAACAACTTTTGCTTCACCATTGCTGAGCCAATCATGGGGATTAGAGACTCCAACCGATCTGCTTGGTGCCTGTTGGCTGATTTCACTTGATGTAAACACATAACACTGTTGTCAGACAGTTGCCATAAAAGAATGGCCAGTTAGAACGCATGGTAATTTATGTTGGTAATTTACACCTGGTGGTATTGTTACAATGTCATCTGTCAAGTAATGGGATTTATTAGGCTATAAGAAACCAGTTCAAAGCAGACAAAAAAGGCAAGTGTCCTATGGTGCCTTCTTGGTGTGCAGTTTACCAAAACTTGATTAGGTTTGTGAACAAATATTAAGTTTGTGAATAAAATGTGAAAATAAAAATTCAAATAACATATATTTTCAAATCAGAATTCACATTGACAAATCATTTTCTTAAAGAACTGAAATACACAACAAAAGTAACAAAAGTCATTAAAGATTCAATAGTATAAAAACCAATAAAAATGATGATTGGACTCATCTAGTCAACTATTCTGACAACTCAATCGAGTACAATTTGCATGGCAGTCTCCTTGCCAGAGTGGAAATCCATTTAGAGTTCTCAACCTTCTAACACGCTGAGAGTGAAACTTCATGTTCTGGAAGGAGAGACTGAATATGAAATGAAATATTGACCTTAGTAGGGAAATTTGCAGTGGACTTCAATAGCTAAAACATGTTTTGTCTCTGACCTGATACAATAATACATAATAAACGTACACACAATACATATACACATGATAAGACATATTCATAAAAATAGATGGTCCGTGTTCAGCAGTCTGATTGATGATGGCACAAAGGAGTTCTTAAATCCGTTTAGTTTGTAACAAGATGTTCTGAATCCAGAGGGTAAGAGTTCATAACAAGAGTGAAGTACACGAGACGGGTCATTTAAAATCCTTTTGGCCAGGTTCAATGTACATAGCTTGTGCAGAGCTTGAATACTACACTGTAAAAAACCCAACTCAAAAAAAGTTTAAACAACTAATTTTGTTGTGTTGGTTGAGCAAAAGTCAATGAAAAAGTTCACAGAACTTCTTTTAATAAGTTCATTCATTGTAACCAAACATTTTCTTCATTAACTTAAAAATATGAGTTGTGTGAAAAAATCTTTGCAAGTTCACTCAAAAAGACCTCTATAAATGTAAAAAATTTAGTTATGTCAATCTACAATGAACAAACAAGAGTTTGAAAGTTCCCAAGATGCACTGCAGCATGTTCAATTCGGTGTTTCTTATTTGCTTTTCTTTTAAAGATTAGTGTTTTAGTTCTTGCTGGAATAATTTATGCTTTAATCTTGTTGTTACTGTTTGTTATCTGTTGTGTTTAGAGTTTTTATAATGAATGATGGTTTTTGATTGTTACCATGGTTGAGGTTTGTGTGTTCAATGTTGAGGTGTAAGTGCAGACCCAACGTGACTCAAACTGTTCAAGCAGTTGTTTGATCAAAGTTTACTCAAATTGTAGTAAAAGACAAAAATATTTGCTTATTTTTAAGTAACCAATTTATATTCTTTATTTATGTTCAGCCAACAAAAATAATTTGTTATGTTGTTCATTATGTAAACTTGACTATGTTGTGACAACTAATGACTTAAGCATAATTTTTTGTACCTCTCAAGAAAACTAATAATTCTAAATTACCTCAATTATTTTTTGGATCTCCAATTACAGTACTTGTTTTAAGTCAGTACAACTAATAATCCTGAGTTATCCCAATTCATTATTTTTTGTATCTCCAATTCATTATTTTAAGTCAGTACAACTTCTATTTCAAAAAGTTGAGTGAACAAGAAAAAGCGAGGGGAAATTAGTACTAAGATTTTTTGTTGTTGTGAAGGCTTAATTTTTTTTACAGTGTAGGGTAGTCATTTAGACTACCCTAGTAGACCAATAATCTTTGTAGCAGTTTGAACAATATAAAGTATCTTTGATTTGGATTTTGAGTCAATCTCAGAGAAATGAATAGAAAGAGAATCTTGTTTTTTTCAACAGACTTAAAATTACTGTATCATCAGAGTACTTCAAAATGTAGTTCTGCAGGTGCTTTCTTGAACACTCATTAGTAAACAGCGTAAAGAGGACTGGAGAACTAACAACACCCTATGGGACACCAGTACTGCAGTATTTTATTTGAGATAAACGTTATTAACTTTGACACGCTGGGTCCTGTTAGTTAAAAAGGAGTGATACCATTGCATAATTGCAGAATTTACATCTAACTACCTTAATTTATTCATTAAAACAAACTGTTGAATGGTACCAAAAGCTGAACTAAAATCTATAAAAAGCGCTCTTGCATAAGCATCAGTATCCTCCAAATGATTTAAAACCAGGTGCATCAGACTATTTATCGCATCGCCTGTACCTCTTCTTTTTCTATATGCAAATTGAAGAGGATCTTAATGACTGTTGACATTATCTCTTAATATGACACCATACATTTTTCAAAGCATGGGGGTAGGAATAGGGGTAGGGTGACCACCTGGCTAAGGCTTGTTTGCAGGACAGTAGATGTGATTTTGACACAACAGAGAGATAATTGACTAATTTACAATTGTTATACTGCTGGTTCATGTCCAGTTTAAAGCGGTTTTTAGTGCCTCAGCTGCTTCATGGAGGTCCTGGAGGCTAAATTCACTCTTGATAGCCAGGTATGAGATGTGCTTTAGGTAGTTGCCATCAGTGAAATCAAACAACTTCTTTTAAGCATGCACTCAAGCAGCAACTGTTTTATCCTACTTTGGCTTCAACACGACAACACCTGCACTGTGCATAATTATTGTTTTTTATTACAGAATTTGATTAAAGGAAGATTAAATAAAATGTTCCAGACATAATAATATATATAATAATTATTATAATTACAGACAAAATAAAAATGTGGGACACTCTTTATGACTTGCGGGACACACAACAAAGTTTCTGATTTCACTCTGAGTGGGGGGAAAGGCTTCCATGTAGTAACTGCAGAGAAACCTACTAACCAAATGTGCTGGGAAAGTGTGGAATTACAGCGACCACATCATACCCAAGGGGAGTTTACATGTGGAAATACCACAGATGCACTTTATACCACAGTAGGTAACACATCTGGCTGAACCCCGGAACAAAGTACTGCCAAAAGGATGCACCAACCAGCCTCATTGGAGAAAACAGATTAGGTCTCTGTCTAGAGGAAGTCATGAAAACTAGACAGCAGAAATACCTCATATGGGACTACCAACAAGGAAATTGCTTAATATGCAATAATTGAAAAGCATACACTGGACACAGTTTTTTTGACTGTGGGACAGCCTACAAGTTCACCACGTTGAAGGGAGTAATGGGAAATTTAGGCACTAGGCTGAGGTTCTAGGATCATGCAAGTGTCCGGGACCTGTTGGCGCTGATAGCCCTGTGGTTAGTGTGCCCTCATATAGTGCCAGTGCACTTGCGGCCTGACCAGAGTTTGATTCCCGTCTAGAACGTAATTTGCAGGTCCCTCTCCCCTGTCTCTATATCCAAAACTTTCCTGTCTGCTCTCCACTGTCCTATGATATTAAAAAGGCATAAAGGCCCTAAAAAAACCTCTCGCAAAACAAAGAGAATGTTTGCAGATCCCAACCCTTCTCTAAAGAACCACAAGCACCAAAGAAAGGTTCCAAGAGGGCATCAAGCCAGGCCTAGGAGAAATCTGACAATAAGATCCTGCTAACATAAGGATTTCTCCACAAGGCAAACAAAACTGCCAATAACTCCAGACAGTTAGATATGCCAACGCAGGCGAGGCCTGTGTACTCGCTGCATACCACAGAACATGTTCAATGTGTCTCTCGTGACAACATGCAACACGCCTCAATACCTGTTCTAAGGGTACTTCTGTCCGTAGAAACTCTCTGCATCCCAAGAAAAGCTCCGCACAGGGAATGCAAGTTGTCTGCCTATGATGGTGGGAACCCACCTTTCAATGCTGCGACAGGTCATCATCCTCCCAAATCCCAAACATGACAATAAAACCACCAGACAGTGGATTGTCCATCTTGAATTCAGGATTAAGACAGGTTTGCATGAGTGTGAAGGGAAACAGGAGGACTCGCTTAGCAAAAAAACTATTGTATTTCCCAAATTGCTCTTAAAGGGATACTCCACTGTAGCATGCAAATTCTGTCATGAATTACTCACCCTGAAGTCGTACAACAACCCTAGGACCTCCGTTCATCTTCAGAACTCAAATTAAGCTTTATGACTCCCGCCCAGAGACAGCAACGTAACTGGCAGAATGTCATCTTAATTATCATGCTACTGTGGAGTATCCTTTTAAGCACATCTGCAGCACAAACAGCAGCCCAGGGAACATCCAAAGTGGTCCGTTGATTAAAAAAAAGAGACCAGCACACATAATGTCCCAGGGGGAATGCCCCAAACAGAGAAGCAGAGTAATGCAATAGCATGCACAGATCTGCTCTGAAGAACAAACTTCTTTTATACCCAGATAACTGGGGCAGAGACAGGCCCGAAAATCCCACTCGCTAACTCTCATGGCACTGTTTAGAAAGAAGTGATTGGTCTCTTAAGATCGTCTCCAAGACGGAGTGGAGGTATTAGTTCCAGAATAAGGAGGCGTCCATTTCGTCCGCCTCTCCCCTCCATCATCTTGGCAAATGTACGCTCACTCCGTAATAAAATGGATCAACTACATGCTAGGTGCCGACTGGAACAAGCTTTCAGGGACATTTGTGTCATTGCCTTATTTGAAACATGGCTTGATGAGTCTGTACCTGATGCTGAGGTTAGCATGGATAATTTTACTATTATAAGCTCTGACAGAACAGGACAATTGGGGATAGACACAGAGTGGCGGAGTCTGCCTTTACATCAACAACAAGATAATTGGTCTTCCCACACCAAACTGGACTGACCTAAACAACAGGGTCATTACACAAATGGCAAAGTCAATAGAGCTGGATATTACACACCCATTGAACCTTACCCTACTCCCTTCAGGATGCAGATATAGGGCACTAAGGTGCAGAAGGGCTCACTTCGCGAAGAGCCTGATCCCTGCTGCTAAAGTGGCCCTGAACAAAACAGGCCAGAGTGTAGACCAAAAATGTGTAGTCAATGTTGTGGCGAGTCACCCATAGCGCATTCAGTGTCACCATGGGAACGGATGGAATTAACTAGGCGCAGCTGCGGTTGTCAACACCTCATCTCGGCCGGCATAAAAGCCGGCTTCACAGAAGCCATGGTGAGCTACGACTCCATAACATGAATTGTCTAATGGTTGTCTCCCAGGCTCAGATGACTGATGACCGGCAGCTGCCGCGGACCCAGGCACCGACCAGCACTTCTGCACGAAGAACACGCAAGGCACCATTCACCGCCCCACAATGCTGCATCAACGCCCGGAGCCCTTTATTCCTTTTCCCCCACGGGCCGCACCTCTCAATAAATGTGTGAACTGTGATTTGTTGTACGTGTCGTTTCTCTACCCGTCACAATGTGTTAAATGTGTCCTGTTTGTGGCTGTGTATGTGGAATAGAACGATGCTGTGAAGAAGAATTTCCCTAAGGGGACAATAAAGTCATCTACACAACGTTGAGTAAGTGACAGAAAGGTAACTCACAATTCTATTTATATTCTGATAAGTGACCTGCATGAATAGTGACATCAGTTTCTTCTTTAAGCAGTGATATGACTTATTTGTGTTTCTGCTGATGTCTTTGAAGGCCAATAAACCTATTAAAACTCTTTCCACATGGTACACAGTAATAGAGGTTCACTCCTGTGTGTGTTTTCTGGTGTCTACTAAGGTGACTTGACCGAGAGAAATTCTTTCCACACTGTGTGCAGTGATATGGCTTCACCTCTGTGTGTGTTTGCTGGTGTAAACTAAGGTAACTTGACAGAGAGAAACTCTTCCCACACTGTGAGCAGTGATACGGCTTCTCTCCTGTGTGTGAGCGCAGATGTCTTTTAAGATTACTTGACCGAGAGAAACTCTTCTCACACTGTGAGCAAGGATACAGCTTATGTCCTGTGTGTGTTTGTTGGTGTTTACTAAGATTAACCAAATGAGAGAAACTTTTACCACACTGTGTGCAGAGATACGGCTTCTCTCTTGTGTGCATGCGCTGGTGTCTACTGAGATGACTTGAATGAGAAAAACTCTTCCCACATTGTGTGCAGAGATACGGCTTCTCTCTTGTGTGCATGCGCTGGTGTCTACTGAGATAACTTGAATGAGAGAAACTCTTCCCACACTGTGTGCAGTGATATGGTTTCTGTCCTGTGTGTATACGCTGATGTACACTGAGATCACCTAACCGAGAGAAACTCTTCCCACACTGTGTGCAGTGATGAGGCTTTTCTCCTGTGTGTATTCGCTGGTGTTCACTAAGAAGACTTGACCGAGAGAAACTCTTGCCACACTGTGAACAGTGATACGGCTTCTCTCCTGTGTGTATACGCTGATGTACACGGAGATCACCTAACCGAGAGAAACTCTTCCCACACTGTGTGCAGTGATACGGCTTCTCTCCTGTGTGTATACGCTGATGTACACTGAGATCACCTAACCGAGAGAAACTCTTCCCACACTGTGTGCAGTGATACGGCTTCTCTCCTGTGTGTATACGCTGATGTACACGGAGAACAGCTGACAGAGAGAAACTCTTCCCACACTGTGTGCAGTGATACGGCTTCTCTCCTGTGTGTATACGCTGATGTTTACTGAGATCACCTAACCGAGAGAAACTCTTCCCACACTGTGTGCAGTGATACGGCTTCTCTCCTGTGTGTGTGCGCTTGTGTGCAATAAGATGACTTAACCAAGAGAAACTCTTCCCACAATCTGCACAATGGTGAGTTTTCTCCTTGCCTTCTTCTCTGTGTTTTAGTTCGTTCTGAGTGGCAGAGCAGAGATTATCAGAAGATACATGTTCTGTTTTCAAGGTAGTTTTAGGTACCATGTCCTCATTCTTAATCTCTCCACATTTCAGCAGTTTGTCACACTCCTCATGATGGCATCTTCTCATATGTTTGTGGAGATACGTTTGAGCCATGTATGACAATGAACAAACAGAGCAGGTAAACACTGGACAGGAACCGTTCTCTAAAAAAGACGACAAAGAAAAGAAGTAAACCCTCATTCATTCAACATTACATGACAAAACATTACATAATAAAGTGTCAATACATTTCAGACCTGTTTCTCTTCTACTCTTTAAACCAGGGGTCTCCAACCCTGTTCCTGGAGAGATTCCATCCCGAAGATTTCAGCTCCAACCCCAATCAACACAGCTGAAGCAGCTAATCAAGGTGTTCAGGGTTGCTTGATAATTACAAACAGGTGTGTAGAAACTGGGTTTGAGCTGCAGTCTGCAGGACGGTGGCTCTCCAGGAGCAGGGCTGAAGATCCCTGCTCTAAACATTCTGTATTTTAATACCACTTATTGCCCAATATACACAACATTCTTAATGGAGTGTTTTCTGTTTCTGTTTTCAATTCTTATTTATCTGTGTTCAGTGACTGTAAGTACATTTAAACTGCCCACTCTGCTAACTTAGGAAAAGAGATTAGTCAGCAGAAGTCTGCAGTTGTACGTAAGTCTGCTCAATACCTTGTTTACCTTGTTTTTTGTAGCCTACACTGTTATCCATTGTCAGTTAAGAGTAATTTAACTTGTTTTGTTTATTTAATCTGCTCATTGAGTGACTGCTAAAGTGTTAACATTTTCTTCGGTTGGGTTCCCATGTTGAAAAAAAACAGCATATGCTGGTTAGGTAGGTTTTGAAGCATGGTTGCTGGTTTGAGCTGGTCCTTAGCTGATCATGAGCTGGTTTAAGCTGGCCTTGAGATGGTTATGAGCTGGTCCTGAGCAGGAGCTAGTAGTTTAGGACCAGCACATGACCAGCTTAAACCAGCTCAAACCAGCTACCCTGCTTCAAAACCTACCGAACCAGCATATGCTGGTTTTGTCAACAGGGACTGTGTGAACTATCATGATTAAGAGAGTATTTGCTGCTCGTTGCTATCGCTCATTATAGTTTTTGCACTTAAAAGCATGGTGCTAGTAGATCATTGTTTCGATACGAGGGTCGTGTTGGTCGATCGTGAAGGCGTGTTCAGGTGTATTCTATTAACGCTAATCAAAGCACATAATTTAAACTGTGCCTCCACCGGATCATCGAGTGGGGTTAGCCCTCATGTGAAGAACCAATGAGTGTAAAGACCTGCGACTCTACCTTCTCAACTCCACAGAGCAAGGACACCGACAAAGCATATAATCCTTCTGTTTTAACTTTTATTGTTTACTAACAATATATATTTCCAATATATTCCTGTCCTTTACAATAGACAGTGCCCTCACTCCAGGGACCACCCAGGTCCTCTTCACAACTTTGCAGAAGAACTAGATGTGCTGCTCTCTTTATTTCCTGAGGATTACAGCCCGCTCACAGTTTTCAGGGACTTCAACATTCATCTGGCCAAGCCCTATGCTGCAGACTTCCACACACTCACCACCTCGTTTGTTCTCACTCGACTCATCATTGCCGGTACTCACAGATCAGGAAACCAGCTCGATCTTATTTACACTTGTAAATGCACTACACACAACAGCAATGTTGTACCTCTTCACACATCTGACCACTTTTTCATTACAACATGCACCTTACTACATGCTCTGCCCCCACACCACCACCAGTCTATTACAGGCGCAACTTCTCCAATGGTGGCATCTTCACTTACATCCCACTTCTTATCTTAAGATGCAGACACCGCCACTGACACCCTCTGCACAACACTTACATCCTGCCTTAATAACCTCTGTCCTATATCCTCCAGACCAGCTTACGCTACCCCCTCCTGCTCTTGGCTGTCTGATATCCTCCGTGAACAACAAACAACACTCAGGTCAGCAAAAAGGAAATGGCGCAAGACCACGAATCCCACTGACCTTTTGGAATACCAGTCATTACTCTCCAACTTCTCTGCCAGTGTTACCACAGCAAAAACCTCTTTCTACACCACAAAAGCAAGGCGCCTAACACACAGCAACTATTTAAAACTTTCAACTTTCTTGTTTGTCCCTACACCCCACACCCATCCCCTTCCTCCTTGACAGCTAACGATTTTGCTGTATTTTTTTTACCAAAAAAAATGTATGCTGGTGTCTTTTGGATTTGTCCGAACTGATCCGAACCATAGGACTTGAAAGGTAAGTAGTGCCGTTTATTTTGATCATGTTTTAAAGGCCGGTCCTTCCGCATTTGATTTAACCCTTTCCTTTCTGGTGTTTTGATTGCAAAAACAAGTTGAGAACACAAATCTAGAGTGTTTTAACTTTAAAATGATGTATAGTTTATGACGGTTGATCGAAAATTAATATAAAACGAAGGTAATAAAAAACGTAGATGCACCCCTAAACTCCCAAACGGCCCGCCCACGGCCGGTGCTTGATAAGAGGTTTTAATAGCACCTTTCCATCCATATTCAAGCAGGCTCAGACCACACCCCTACTTAAGAAACCCACACTAAACCTTTCTCTTACAGAGAGTTACAGGCCTGTCTCATTTCTTCCGTTCATTACAAAAACACTTGAAAGGGCCATTTTCCACCAGGTGTTTACCTTCTGACTCAGCCCGATCTTCTGGATGCCAAACAGTCAGGATTCAAAAGCAACCATTCCACCAACACAGACTGCTGTTGGTCACTGCGGCTGGCTAAGGCAGAATGCAAATCATCGGTCTTAATTCTGCCAGATTTATCTGCGGCCTTCGATACCATTAATCATATCCTGCCTATCATCACTAGGGATCGCAGGTGCCCATAATCTCTGGTTTAAAACCTATCCCTTTGATAAATCTTTCAGTGTGTCATGGAGAGGCACGTTGTCCAGAGCTCACAGCGTGGTCCCTTAGGGATCAGTGCTTGGACCACTCCTTTTTCCAATCTACACAACATCCTTAGGACCTATCATACAGGCACATGGGTTCTCCTACCACTGCTATGCTGATGAGCCCCAGATCTACTTCTCATTCAGATGATCCCTCCATATCAGGACAGATTACAGCCAGTCTGGAAGCTATCTCAGTTTGGATGAAACCTCATGACCTCCAGCTGAACCTTGCCAAAACAGAGCTGCTTATATTCCCGGCCTGCCCCATGGTACAACATGATCTCACCATCCAACTGGGCAATACAACAATTACTCCTTCCAAAACAGCCAGGAACCTCGGAGTAATGTTCGATGACCAACTGTCCTTCAGTGATCACATTGCAAAAACAACATGGTCATGCATTTGCATTGTACAACATCAGGACATCAGGCCCTACCTTACAGAGCATGCAGAGCAACTACTTGTCCAGGTCCTTGTAATCTCTGGGCTGGACTACTGCAAAGCTCTGGACATTGCAGAAGCTTATTGAAATGATGCCACAGCGAATGCATGCCGTAATCAAAGCTAAAGGCGGTCCGACGAAATATTAGAGTGTGTGACTTTTTTTGGACGGGGAGTGTATTTACATATAACTTAAATATGAACTGTCAAATTAAAATAAATAAAGCAAATTACTGGGTAACGATGTGCTTATTAACAGGCAAATGGGGTATATGCACATGGGACAATGACGTATATCTGCTAAAATCTCAGCCAGGCTGTTACATCCGGCACATGTAACATCCACAGGGAACAATGGCATTTCGCTTCAGGATGCACATAGGATTACGGTCAACAACATGAGTCTAATTATTCAAACACTTCGCCATACGTTGACAACCAAAAAGGAGAAGCACTTTAGGCTATCCGTTTCAAGGAAAATCAACAAATATGAAGAAAAGCAAAGTGAACTTTTGCACTTACTAGAGGCTTGAACACAGAGGCACTTAACAATGCTCCCCAGTAGTGCTGTCGTTTCTCCAAAATTTGAAAGTTTTCTTACTAAACACATTTTTATCACTTTGTGAAAAATCCCCTTAGTGCTATGAGAGCGGAAGTGACCTAGATGGCAGTGATTGTAACGGAAGTACGTCATCGTCCCGTGTGCAAATACCCCATTCTGCTCATGTTTATATATCTAAGCAGTTGATAACAGTGACAGGTTCTGGAAACTCTGTTGTGTAGTCTTTCATTCATGAGTCTGTCGCTGTAACGTGAACAATGTGTTTATCCCCACCACTCACTGCATAGAGTAGATGCTGAGAGAGTGAATACTGTATAAGAATATAATGGAAATACTGTCATTTCATTGTGACTGCCTGAATGAACTGCAAGATATCTAAAGATTACCAGAGATATTCTTTCTTGAAGTAAAACAATATTTCACAAACAAAATAGTTTTTCATACCTCTCTCAGAGCATTTAGTGTTCCACAGATGGTCAAAAGTGATGTCAAAATCTCTGGCATACTCCTCTCCATACCAGACTAGCAATTCTTTTCCAGTTTTGATTGGCCGGCAACATCGGTACAGAATCGCTCCTTCATACTGAAATGCCACCAGATTTTGTTCCTCTTCACTGCAAGCACAATTTACATATCTGAGAAAGAGACCGACAAAAAACAAAACAGAAACCGGTATTAAAAACAAGCTCCATCTCAGTGTCAATATTGCTTAACAACCCTTTTCAAATGGACATAAAACTCTCAAATCAAATCCACAATCTCAAGATTTGAAAATGTTTATAATCATTCATCTCAATGCAATGTTTTGATTCACCTCTAAACCAACTTTCACAATGTCCTCTTATTTTATACCCTCCCATCCAAACTGCTGGTTGTATTCTGGTATCATTTACTCATCATCTCCTCACCCTTGTGTTGTTTCAAACCTCTATGACTATTTCTTCAGTAGACAACGACAGACAGAATGTAGGAACTGACAGCATTAGTCAACAGATGCTTACATTCACCATGAATCCGTTTTTCATAAAGTGAACGTGAATTGTGACTCATGACTACAATCCTAGCAAACATCTTTTGTGTACAAACTGAAGAATTTCACAAGCTGAGCACAACATGAAGGTGAGCAAGAGATAAAGACTTTACCTTGCTAGATAAATCCCCTTTAAAAGGCTGCATGCATTCCAGACAGTGAACATCCAGTATCTTATAATAATTATACTAGCAGCATCTCACCTCATCCAGTTCGAGTGTGTTTCTCTTCTGGCATCTATATATTCATTCAAGTGCTTTCTCTTGTATATCTGTGAAATGAATTATAAACAATATAAACTTACATTTATATCTGTCACAGTTATATTCTGGTTTTGTTCTATGTTCCCATTTGCCTGTGTTCAGTCAATAGTAGGGATGCTCCGATCCACCATTTTTGCTTCCGATACCGATTCTGATACCTGAGACTCTGTATTGGCCGATACGGAGTACCGGTCCGATACTAAGGTAAAATTGCTGAATTACTTAAACTGTATGCAACTGTATGCACTGTGCAAGGCATCAGGCTCAACTTATACAATAATTTCCTAACCCTGTAAAACAAAATAACAAACAAGTTATTCACAAGTTTAGTGAATTATTTTTTAAACCAGCATCAGTGCAACAATTGCAAAAAAAACAACAACAAGTTCACTAGCTTAAACTTGACATTCAAAATTAAATTGAAAATAGGAATTAAACATCCAAAACAAAAGCAGCTAAATAAATCAACAGCTAAACTAGCTTGGTAAACGTGTCCAAATAAATTAGGGATGAGCGCTACGACAGTCATTTAAATGAAAGTTTTGTAACCTTGTAGTCGACTATAGTCTAAAACTAAGAATGGCCCAGAAGGCGGTCCAAAAACTTTGTGTAGTGCATACGTAATAGCCAACATTTAAAAGACTAAAGAGTGTATTAATCAAACTGTCAAATCCAATATTTAAAGTAGCTAAAACGGGTATATGTGTTCCGCTTTCCTTACTTTATGATATATATATATATATATCATAGAGTAATATTTCTGCATTTGGTGATGCGCCAACCCTGACTGGATCGTTTTAGCGGCTGCAAGAAGTGATGTGATTTGAGCATTTGTTTGCTTTGTCTGGTCTGTTATGGAGGACTAAACCTGCAAAAATTATAAATAAATAAATGTATAAATAAATAAATATATAAACGAATAAATGTAATAATATGAAAATAAATAAAGGAATGAATGGTTTGATAAAACAAAATAATTCGTTTTTAGCTATTATTGATCTTAGCTTTAACTTTTCTTTTCATTTTTTAAATTGATTTATTATTTTTTGTCCATTTTTAATTATTTTTAATTATTATTATTTTTTATTTTTAGATTATTTTATTTATCATTTACTTTATTTTTACATTTATTTATTTATACGTTTATTT
This sequence comes from Triplophysa rosa, assembly GCF_024868665.1. Classification (NCBI taxonomy): domain Eukaryota; kingdom Metazoa; phylum Chordata; class Actinopteri; order Cypriniformes; family Nemacheilidae; genus Triplophysa; species Triplophysa rosa. The sequence continues at coordinate 1,258,032 of NC_079911.1, forward strand.
ATTTTTATATTTATTTATTATCGCATGTATTTATTTCCACTTTTATTTATTTATTCTTGAATTTATTCTTACTTTTCTGTGTCTTGTATGATAATTAGATGGGTTGGTCTTACCTACTATTGGTTCAGCGTAGATTGAAGCGTTTGATCGATTACTCTTGACTTGTTTTGGACTAACGTCACGTCACTCACTGATCGTTTGCTTCGTGTATAACGTTAAGTAACTATGGCGGGCGCACGATTAGCTAGAGAGTTACAGCATTTAGCCAATGAAGTCGATAACCATGCATCAAATGACTGTGTGTCATTTAGATTAGGTGCGCTTATTGATGTTTTATTACAGATTGACGGCGAGATAAATGACAAAGTTCTTCAAAATCTGTGCGAGTCAGGGGGTGCTAAGGTGGTGACCAAGTTCCGGTTACAGGTCCTCTGCCAAAGAGGTGCATGAACGACCTCAGCAGATTCGTCGATTCTGAAAGCACAAGACGATTTGATATGAAGATGTCTAATAAACACAGACTTTCTTGTTACATGATTTTGACATTCTTGTTAAGATTGCAAATTATTGGTATGATCGCCCGTAACGGCTGAAGCGAGGTGAAAAAATAAATAAAGCGATTTGACACAGGATTCGTACCCATACAATAAAGTGAGGCAGCGTGTCACTACGGTAACAATCACACTAAGCTATTTTGCAATGCTAGCTGCTGCGGATCTTTGCAATAATATCAACATGTCACACAACAATATGCAGCTGGATGAATCAAGGGAATATGCCCGTCTTAACTTGTGACCTCTGTGTTATTTATCTCTTATGGAATGTAGTTTACGAGTACCGTTTAGTAACCACGTCTTTTTAGAAGGAATGGTTTCCATTTGATGGCCCCTGTAGTGAAAGAACGATGCTCATTACTACCGTGTTAACTTGTGACTTAAGTTCACTATGTCTCAATTCATTTACATTATGTTACATCATGTTACATTAAATCTTTACGCTTTTTCTAACCGAAAGGCTGCTTATAACTATCACTTTGACAAAGCGTTAGCTTGCGACTTCGGTTTACAAGCTCATCTGTGTAGTTAAACCTTATTACATTTTGTGCTTTATGATTTTCACCAGTTGAACTGTAACGCCACCATAGCACCCTCTGACTCGCACAGACTTTGAATGTGCTGCAAAGAGGCTAACAACCGAGGGAGAACTTTGTCATTTATCTCGCCGTCAATCTGTAATAAATCATCAATAAGTGCATCTAATCTGAATGACACATAGTCATTTGATGCATGGTTATCGACTTCATTGGCTAAATGCTGTAACTCTCTAGCTAATTGTGCGCCCGCCATAGTTACTTAACGTTATACACGAAGCAAACGATCAGTGAGTGACGTGACGTTGGTCCAAAACAAGTCAAGAGTAATTGATCAAACGCTTCAATCTACGCTGAACCAATAGTAGGCAAGACCAACCCATCTAATTATCATACAAGACACAGAAAAGTAAGAATAAATTCAAGAATAAATAAATAAAAGTGGAAATAAATACATGCGATAATAAATAAATATAAAAATAAATAAACGTATAAATAAATAAATGTAAAAATAAAAGGAAATGATAAATAAAATAATCTAAAAATAAATAATAATAAAAATAAAAAATAATTAAAAAATGGACACAAAAAATAATAAATAAAGTTAAAAAATGAAAAGAAAAGTTAAAGCTAAGATCAATAATAGCTAAAACGAATTATTTTTTATATTACATTTACATTTATTCGTTTATATATTTATTTATTTATACATTTATTTATTTATAATTTTTGCAGGTTTAGTCCTCCATAGTCTGTGCCTGGGCTTAAAATATGTAGCCTATACTACCTTTTAAAATCCATTTTATTTTCCCTGACATTTTTCTAGGTTTTAGGACTGTAAGAGTTCAATTATATTTTTTGTAATCAAATTTAATTAAATTACATATAAGTAAAAGTGTGTCTATTAGACTGAAATCATGCAACTTAAAATATTTAACAAAAATTAATTAAAAGCTTAAAAACTAATGTTTCATTATTTGTTTATTTAAATGATGTTGTTGAATGAAAAAAAAAACATTGCAATGGACACAAAGTACAGAACAAGAAACGCATTTGATCTTGCGCAGAGCGAACAAGCCGCTAATATAGCATACTGCCCATATTAGCTCATTTATAGAACATACATAGGCTAAACACTGGAGTCCGCATGTGATTATGATTATTATGTTAAGATGTTCTTGTCGAGGAAATGCAAGCATTATGCTGGGAGGAAAGTCAGCTCAATATTTGTGAACTCTGCAAGGACATACAGATAACAGTGCTAAGCGATCACTTTTATTCAAGCGCTTTTTTTGTGATAAACATTATAATTAAAGAAATTTCAAAGTTTTGTGAATCTAGAAGCGGAGTCATTCTCATCTCAGTTTTGTTCTCTGTGCTCAAGATGCATTCACCGCATTTACAGCTCATTCTGTCATCAAATAATGTCAATCAATCTTTCATGCATTGAATTTGAAATATTAAAATATTTATAATATAATAAAGTAATTGTTAACATAACTGTACTGTATGTAGCTTTAGATCATTATCTACTTTTACATTTTATGCCTGCATTCCGCGTTTTCCGCACCGCGGCAATAAGAAACAAATAATGTATGATTAAGCATGGCTCCAGTGAAATTATTATTTTGCCACTTTGATATGACATAGTTTGCGTAAAACCTACCATTTCCCTCCTTCAAAACACCCCCACAACTCGTCTTTCAAGTGGTCATTTCTGAGCATGCTGCAATTGGCACAAAGGAAACTCATGCTAGATCTGACCTAAAATTAAAACATTTCGTTCCTCATACTGTACAAAATTATTCATAATACATTTTTCAAACATATTGTTTTAGTATGTTATTTAAAATGTTTAAATGAAACATTAAAATGAAAGTCATTTGAATTATAAAATGTTGTGTAATTTTTTCCTGTAATCGACTGTTGTTTTCAGTGTCGACTACTAGGAGCTGTACAGTTTAAACTAGACGACCTCGGAACATTTACTCAGCATATATTACAAACAGCGGTGGAACTTGTTGGCATGGCTGTTGTAAAAACCTCTAAAATCGCTAATAATGTTGTTGCTCGCTCCATGCTGTTTGCTGCTTGATATTGTAACGGTGGGCCAGAGAGTTTAAGCCAACGTTACCCGGAATGGAACAGATGCCCATAGCCGAGGAAGAAAGACACGAGGCCATCGGTTAATCATCCCGCACACTTTTATAGTGGTGTAGAAACGGGGAAGGAAACCCTCCGGTTCCGTCACAAAGAAAAAGGTACACACAACATTGTCAGCGGTAGAGCGACCATCACACCTGTTCACCTCTCAGCGTCCAAGCCAAACTCTCCGCGCGCTAACGCAGGAGCCGCATGCATACACAACATGCGTCATCTTAAAGGTAGGCTACATACACATTAGACATAGGTGGCCGTTACAATATGTTAGCTTGTTCATCTGCTTACAGAGCACGTTGCTAGCATGTTATAATGTGCACACACTGCGCACAGCACAGCAGCGGCGCGAAGGCATTTAAGAGCCAGCATCTCCGTAAACTTTCACATCGCCTAGCAGAAATTTGATTTCCAATTGTTACCGATACCCGATCTAGAATTTTATTCAGTATCTACACCGACACCGATACAAATATCGGATCGGAGCATCCCTGGTCAATAGTTTCCATAGTTGTTAATTAGTCCCGCACCCGTTTCTGTTCTGCCTGATTATGTTCCCCTATGTATTTAAGCCTTGTGTTTTCTTCAGTACTTTGTCCGGTTTTGATTGTTTTTCGAGTGCTTGAGTTGTTCCTCTTTGCATTTATTAAAAGATACCCCTTGGATTACCTTCTTCGATGTGTGCTTGTATTCACACAGCATCCCGTTTCAGAAAACCGGACCTAAACAGGAAGCATTTGGCTTCGTTTATCTTTTTTTTGTTTCGACCTTTTTTGTCTCTCCTCTTCCCAGAATGGCTTGCCCAGCCGTCGAGCTCCTCTGCTTGGAGCAAGGAGACCATCCGCTGGAACTTCACACTCGGGAATTCTTAGATTTGGAGTGCCTCATAAACTTCCCGGATTGCTCGCTCTGCATCTACTATCACCACGGCCTGAGCGAGCAGTGAAGGATACGCCTTCCAACTGTAGTGTATTTCGGGGAAACTATGAGTTTAACCACAGTAACATATGTATAATTAATTGTGATTAACCATTAATTATTTTATACACTTTACCCTGATGCAGCAGAGCTAATAACAGCGACAAACTAAAATGTACTCGTCCAGCGAGTGATCAGCAGGTCGTATATTAACTCGAAGAAATATTACTCCCCTGGCCTGGAAAAACAATATTCTTACTGTAGTACAGTACCACTTCAGAAATCTTAACGAAATCAAGCAGTTTAAGTGACCTTGATATGTGATAAATAAACACAGAAACAATTCGAGCGTGGATACACATGCGGTTTATTTATCTACCCTACGGGGAACTAAAACCAACTACTAACAAAGACCAAACATTAACAAACAAACATAAAAACGTAAAACAGTAGAGAATGAAAGAAATAGATAAAGCAAAGAAAAAGGCAGTATTAAATCAGCTATTCACATCTGCACGAACCATCAAGGACAAATCTCCTTATTTAAAAGGGGCAAAGCTTATTCGCAACTGGTTAGCAATAGTTCAGATACTTGCATTGGCTTCTTTGTTTCTCGGGACACGTGCTGGCGCGCGTATCAAAGGGTCCTGATGCGTTCAGAGCGGGCCGTGAGTCCATTGATTTAGTTTGAAGCAAAACTGCCTGAAGAAAGCTGTCTCTGAGGAGAGGCAGGTCTCGAGAGGTTGACAGAACACGAGCGAACGAACGCGCAGGAGCGCAAACGCACCCAAGCGAACGAACATACACAAAAGAGCAAGCTTTCCTGTGTGTTCAGATGTTTTAACACAGAGGGCGTCACGCCCCTCCAAGGTGGGCGATCCAATGAGATGAGATAGTTTTGGGCGCGAAAACATGTTTCTTTGTCCGGCACACTAACTCATTTGCATTCATGGTCGCCTGGGAGTTTGGAGCAGGAATAGACTTAGAATAGAATAAAATGAGTATGGTATAAAATACATTACTGTGCTATACACCATATTCCAAGACATGAAAAGGGAAACACGTAGATATGAAACATGAAGGGGTTACAATTACATTGACCTGTAGTTTGGACAAGAATGTAAATATACACAGAATACCACGACGCACACATGCATTGGAGGTTATATATTGAAGGTGAATAACGGGGAGACAAACATACAACGTGGGGGTATATGCACTTTAAACCAGTCTTTTGTTGCTAAATAGAGAGAAAGAGAGATTCTTTTGGAATAAACCGAGGCTCTCAGCTTGTGGGCGACATGGTTTTTGTCACATTGGTGACCAGCCCTGTCCTCCCCCCCGAACCTCCTTTGAAGTCCAGTGGGGGGTGTTTAGACAGGCCCATTTGCCCAGACTCGTCGGTGCCTGCTTGAAGTCCTGCTGAGAGGTTGCTGTGTTTTACGTTCACAGATGGTAAACTTTGATCCGACCATACCCTACAGTACTAACATCTCGGTTACGATTGTAACCTTTGTTCCCTGATGGAGGGAACGAGACGTTGTGTTGAGAGACAGACTGAGGTTTGATCTTGAGAACCTATCATCTCTGAGAGGAATTTAAAAACTCCAATGAACTTGGCGAATGGCACGCGCACCCCAGTCTCCGCCCCATGCATACGGGTATAAAAGGAGATGGCGGCGCCCATTCATTCATCTTTTTGTGCTGAGGAACCTGAGAGACATCTCCCGGTCGCTGCAGCGGGCCGGCGAAGCGTTGTGGCCGGAAGACACACGTCTTTGTGTTGAGAGACAGACTGGGGTCTATACGACACCTGAATAGGGGTGACTCTACCACTACCGGACTCTGTATAACAGACCGCTCCGCCTGGTCTGCTACCAATTTTGCCAATGTTTAGTGATGGATGGAATGGAATGCCTATACTTTGCCCTGTGGGGGAAATAGGGAGGCTCAATAGCGCACTGACTCACCGAAGGGCGCTTTCGCAGGCGTACCCCCACCCAGTCGCCGGTCTCACCTGTAGCGTGTAAGACACAGGCTGACACTGGTTCCACACGGAGATTGTAAAAGATGTCTGCCAGAGAGGCACCCTGGGCCAGTGCCCACGCGGAAGCCATACCCCGAGTGGAGTGGGCTCTCACTGCAAGTGGGCATGGGCGATCTTGGGACCGGAATGCCAAAGTAATGGCATCCACGATCCAGTGCGCCAATCTCTGTTTGGAGACAGCCCTCCCTTGTGCTGTCCCCCAAAACAGACAAAGAGCTGCTCAGAGCTCCTAAAGCTCTGCGTGTGGTCCAAGTAGAGGCGCCGGGCGCGTATTGGACACAACACGGTAGAGGTTGGGTCTTCCTCCCCAGGGGGGAGCGCCTGCAGGCTCACCACCTGGTCCCAAAAGGGAGTGGTGGGAACCTTGGGCCGTAGCCTAGCCAGGGTCTCAGGATAGCATGAGAATCGCCCGGCCCAACTCTAGGCACTCGTGGGACACAGAGAATGCCTGGAGGTCCCCTACACCCTTGATGGAGGCAAGCGCCACTAAGAGCGCCATCTTCATCGTTAAATGAGGAAGACTGGCATCTCTCAGGGGCTCAAAAGGGGCCATACAAAGGCCCTGTAGGACCACATTAAGTCGAGGTGGATTCATCCTCCTCACGCCCCTGAGGAACCTGGTGACCAGGTCGTGTTGCTCCAGAGACTTACCCTCCACGAGATTGTGATGAGCGGCAATAGCGGCTACATACACTTTCAGAGTGGACGAGGAGAGGTTGCTCTCGAGTCTTTCTCAGGAAGGACAAAACTGACCCGATCGGGCATCTCCATGGGTCTTCACCTCGGGAAGAACACCAGGACGAGAGGAGACTCCACTTAAAGGCGTATAAACTCCTAGTGGAGGGGGCTCTAGCCTGCAGGACGGTCTCAACGACTGCCGGCAGCAAGCTGCTTCAGACTCTCCTTGTCCCATCCAGGGGCCAGACATGGAGATTCCAGAGGTGCCACACCGTGCCCCATGACAAAAGGTCCTTCGTCAGGGGTATCGGCTAGGGGGGGATTGTCGTCAGAGCCACCAGGTCTGAGAATCAAGTCTAGTTGGGCCAGTAAGGCGCAACTAACAGCAATTGATGTCCCTCTTCTCTGACCTTGCACAGGAGCTGAAGGTGGCTTGCAGGGACTTCATCACCTGCTGACTTCAGAGGAGGAGACGATGGGCGAGTTGTGACATCTGCCGTGAGCGTATGCTGCTTGATGATTGATGTACGCCATGGCAGCCGTGCTGTCCGACCGGACCAGCATGTGTTTGTCCTGGACGAGAGGTTGAAACCTCCTCAGTGCCAAAGGACAACCAGCAACTCTAGGCAGTTGATGTGCCACCACAGACGGGGCCCGTCCAGTGCCCCGACACTACGTGCCCATTGCACACGGCACCTCACCCGTGCAGGGAGGCATCTGTTGTGATGATGATGAGCCTTGAGACCTGCCCGAGTGGAACCCCTGCTCCGAGGAAGGTCAAGTCTGACCCAGGGGTGAGGGTGCGAAGGCACTGTGGCATGATAATAATACGCCTGGTGCCAGTTTCAGGGGGACCGCTAGTGTCTGTCTGAACGTTTCAGACATCTCAGTCCCAAATGTGTGCGCTCGTTGTTGAGATGCGCTGCCAGAGGGACAGTGTTGAGTTCCATACCGAGATAAGAGATGCTCTGTGCTGGGGAGAGCCTGCTCTTTTCCCGGCTGACCCGAAGGCCCAGACGAAGTGCCGAAGCACGAGGTCCCTGTGAGTGTACAACAGATCTCGGGAGTGAGCCAAGATAAGCCAGTCGTTGAGATAGTTGAGTATCCGCACGCCCTATTCCCTGAGGGAGCTAAGGCAGCCTTCGCGAGTTTGGTAAAACCCGGGGAGACAGGGCCAGACCGAAGGGCGGGACTTTGTACTGGCACACCCACCCTCGAACGCGAACCGTAGGAGCGGCCGATGTCGATTGAGATGTGGAAGTACGCGTCCTTCAGGTCGATAGCCACGAACCAATCCTTGCGACGAACCGATGCCAGGATGCGCTTCTGCGTCAACATCCTGAACGGCAACCTGTGGTGGTGCTTGTTCAAGGAGCGCAGGTCGAAAATGGGGCGCAGCCCCCCATCTTTCTTGGGAATGATGAAGTACGGGCTGTAAAACCCGGAAGACATCTCGGCTATATGGACAGGCTCTATGGCACCCTTTGCCAGAGGAGCGGTGACCTCGGCCCTCAGTACCGAAGCATTCTCCCCTCGCACTGAGGTGTGAAGAATGCCCCAAACCTGGGCAGTCGTCTGGCAAACTGGATCACATAGCCGAGACGGATCATTCTCTCTAGCAACCGCGATGGGCTGGAGCGCTCCCAAGCGCCTAAGTACCGTGACAGAGGAACTAGAGGGACGATCTGCTTCACCGTCCTATGGGGGGGTGGTTCAGTGTCTGGCAGAGCGGTCACCTCACGCAGGGCAGAACCCCAGGGAGGTTGACGGATCTGCGACTTACCTGCTTGTTGTCTCCAGCCGACGCAACGTCCAGTGGAGGTTGCAGAAGGCAGCACAGTGTGGACTCGCTCGAGACACCATCGTGTCGAGAGTGCTGCGGGGAGAGGAGAAAACACAGAGAGAGAGGAAACTTTTTCTGTGAGAGTGGGCGCCAGGCCCTGAAAAGGTCTCAATCTTCTATTTGAAGGCAGAAGCTGGTATTCCTCGTGCAGAATATGGGAAGGATCAGCCATGATTTTATCTGCCAGAGACAGCTGTATTTGTTTCTCATACAGCCTAATAAAACTTGGCTCCAACATTTGACCCACAATTTTAGAACACCTAGATATCAATCTGACCAGTCTAGTTTAGTTTGAACAGAAAGACAACTATACCATGCACATATTTCATACTGTATGTCACTTTGTATCACCGATTTGAATTTCCTTTTTGGTACATATGTGCCAAGTTTGCACAATAACTGCAACATGATGAAAGTGAAACTGTTAAACTGTTCACAACTTAAATTTTTGACTGTGTGAGCCATCACATGCTAAATGACCCATTCAATTTCTGCCAAAATATGCCAGATCATGCATGCCATGTATATTCCATAAATAGCTTTGTGGAATGAACAAACATAGGGAATGGTTTGTTGCATTTGAAAGGATAAGTTCTTTCCACTGTACTCCCCATTCCTGAATCCAAGGGAAGAGTTCTTGTAAGTATGGTGGAAACTGTATTACTATCAACCATATGATCATATATCTCGGTTAGATGCTGTGAATGCTGTTTGTGAGAACATCACAGACGATCATTGTAGGGGTGGTTGCGCCACAAAAGATTTCCCCCTCTGCATTTCAAGGGAAAACATTTGGTGTGGTCTTTACCAGATTCAATTCAATTCAATTCAATTTTATTTATATAGCGCTTTTCACAATGTGCATTGTTCCAAAGCAGCTTTACAGGAGCAAATAAGAAAAACACAGAAAGGTAAAACACAGCACAGTGCATGGTGTTTATAGACCAAGCAAGATCATTATAATAAATAATATCTAATAAATAAATNGGAGATTCATGTGTATACACTTTAAACCAGTCTTTTGTGGCTAAGGAACGAGAAAGAGAGAATCTTTTGGAAGACTTTGAGGCTCTCAGTCCCTGGGGGCCACATGGCTTTTCTCACTTTGGTGAACAGTCCTGTCCTCCCCCAAGAACCTCCTTTGAAGTCTAGGGGAGAGTATCCGAATCTGTCCTGGTTTAGATGAAGGTGTTGAGAATAGGACATTTGGCCAGACTTGTTGGTGCCTGGTCGTAGTCCTGCTGAGAGGTTGCTGTGTTTTACGATCACAGATGGTAAACTTTGATCCGACCATACCCTACACAACGGACGGTCCCAGACAGGATTTCGCCGCCTTTGTGGAGTGGCGCTGGAGAGAAATGAACTCTTCTTCTCCGTGTGCCCAGCTGAGGACATCTCCAGCCCCACTCCCAACCCAGAGACTAGTCAGCCATCACCCCGCTGCATGGAGCATCAGCCAGAGCCCACTGCAGATGGAGAGCCTGAAGCGACAAGTGCCAGCACCCGAGCCTGAGAATGAGCCCATCATCGTCAAACACAATCGCTTCTTTGTTGTTTCAAAGGGTAGCTGTTATGATGTCTGATTGCTTTTGGAGCATCCCTGTGGATCATTTTGTGATCATTCTGTTACATTTCGTGTATGGAAAATTATATCGCCTTAATCCTGACCAAGATGAATAAAAAAACAGAATTTAGATTTATTATAATTTATTGGTCTGATTTCCCATAAATAAGCGGCCGCCAAAATGTTTATTTATTTTCTAAGGGTAAATGTGTATTCATACTCAGATGAATATCTGGCAACTCCAGGACCGGACCTGTTCTCAAAAGTGTGGGGAACAAGCGTCTAGGGTTGGGAATCGAAAATAAATTCCAATTTGGAATCGGAATCGAAAGGCTAGGAATCGGATCGGAATTTAAAGGAATAGGAATCGGATACTTGAGATTAAAATTTGAATTCCTCTTATCAATTCCTGTGTGCATATTTTCAGAAAAGTACATGCGTTGCATGATCTGCTGATATCTCAATAAAAGCCCTTATGAAAATTATCAATATTTTTTACTGTAGTAAGCATAGTTTAGCTATAGAATTTGTATTAAAGCACAGGAATCACAAATTAACCATAGTTGCATTATAGTAACTGCAGTTTAACCATGATGTAGTTCAACTATGATAATACAAATTGTAATAAATCAGAAAAGGTGCGTTTCTATGTTTAAATATACACAAAACGGTGCTCATAAGTCAATAAGCAGGCTAAATGATCATACAGGTTGATATCTAAATGTTTTACTTCAACTGTGGAATCGAAACTGGGAATCGATAAGAATCGAAATCGATAAGCAGAATCAGAATTGGAATCGCTAAAATTGAAACGATTCCCAACCCTACGAGCGTCTGACAGACAGGCTACAGTACAGGGAGCTCAGCTCAACCAAAGAGGAAAATATAGCGGTGGTATTAGACAATGCATCCGAATTATGTTTTTACCAATGTTTCGGTGCATGTCATGTTGCACAATGAAAGAAATCACGCGTAAGTGTACAACCGTTGATTCTTCCGGCTGCCAAATATCACGTTTGAGCACGGCTATACGCAGTCTAGAACAACTAAAACATTGACGTGCTTGTACACATTATACATATGCAAAAACTTGCTTAAGAAATAAGCATGGTTAAATTTATTGCATGTCTTACGAAGAGAAAACACGTTTCTCGTCCATTTCCGTGCGTGGCCTCAAGCACACATGGGATCTTTTTGAAAGGGACACTCCACCCAAAAATTAAAATTCTGTAATGAATTACTCACTAGTTTTTCTAAACCTGTATAAAGTTCTTTGTTCGGTTGAACACAAAGATATTTGGTAGAATGTTGGAAAAGACTACCATAGCATAAAAGATTATAATGGTAGTCAAAGGTGACCTAGAATTGTTTGCTTTCCTAAATCCCCCAAAACATCTTTTGAGTTCATCAGAACAAAACATATATACAATACCTAGGAAACCATTCAGATAAGTAAATATAGCAATAAATATAACCCTAACCATAATCTCAGTATTTTTGTATGTTGAAACAAATACTTTTTGCCAGTCAACCTCCTTATTGCATGGATGGGCAGTGTTTAAAATACATCCATTTGAAATACAAAATACTATTATTTTGTAATAGTATTTTGTATTTAAATGCATTTAATCTTAGTATATTTTTGTATTTATTTGTGTATAGCCTAGTTAATTCAAGAAATCAGCAGACTAATAAAGAGGTTGATTGGCAAAAAGTATTTTGTATTTTGAAATACAAAAAATACGAAGACATTTTGTCATTTAGAATGTTAAGTTCTACTTCTGTAGTTATTTTGGTGAAAGTAACTCAAAAGTAATACAGGAGTCATGTAACATATTACAATTCTGAGACAGTAATATTGTAAAGTAAGGGATTACTTTTAAATAACAGTAACAAGTAATCTGTAATGTATTACAGTTTGGAAGTAACTTGCACAACACTGCTCGTGATGTCATCAACTTCAACATCAACATCTTAATTTGTGTTTCCGAAGACATGTAGGTGAATTAGGGCTGCACCTGACTAGAGATTTTTGTAGTCGACTAGTAGTCGTTCATTTAGGCCATTAATAGATTATTCGCACATTTATGATATTAATGTCAATATTTCATCAGATGATTGGTTAAGTTTCAGGGGTGAGAACTGCTATTGGTCACAGAAGCACTGCGGCTAGTCAAGGCGGAATCTAAATCCTCTGTTCCGATTCTGCTTGACATATCTGCAGCATTCGACACTGTCAATCACCAGATACTGCTAGCAACCCTTTCATCACTAGAAATCTCAGGTACTCCTCCCTCCTATGGTTCAAATTGTACCTCTCCGGCAGATCTTTCAGGGTGCAATGGAGGGGCTCGCTGTCCACTGCTAACCACATGATCACTGGGGTCCCTCAGGGATCAGAGCTGTGACCACTTCTTTTCTCCATCTACACAACATCCTAAGGACCCATCATACTGGCACGTGGCTTCTCCTATCACTGTTATGCTGATGACACCCAGATGTATATCTCATTTCACCCAGATGATACCACTGTAGCAGCTCGCATTACAGCCTGCCTTAAAGACATCTCAGCTTGGATGAAAGAGCATCACCTCCAGATAAACCCTGCCAAGACAGAACTACCTGCAAGACGATCTCACCATCCAATTTGGCAACAACATAATCACTCCTTGCAAAACAGCCAGGAACCTCAGAGTCATATTTGATAACCAGCTGTCCTTTAGTGATCACATTGCAAAGACAACGCGGTCATACCGATTTGCCTTATTCAACATTAGAAAGGTTAGACCCTATCTCACTGAGCATGCAGCACAACTCCTTGTCCAGGCCCTTGTAATCTCAAGGTTGGACTACTGCAACGCTCTCCTTGCTTGTTTTCCTGCAAAGGCTATCAAACCACTCCAGCTGGTCCAGAATGCAGCAGTACGCCTCGTCTTCCAAGAGCCCAAAAGGGCTCATGTGACGTCCCTTTTAATCTCTCTCCACTGGCTCCCTCCCCGGTCTCATGTGATTTGTTAGTGTTACAGTACAAGGTCTCAGGTGTGAATGGGGAGCAGGTGTGTTAAATTTGGTGTTATCTCACTTTCTCATACTGGTCACTGGAAGTTCAACATGGCACCTCATGGCAAAGAACTCTCTGAGGATCTGAAAAAAAGAATTGTTGCTCTACATAAAGATGGCCTCGGCTATAAGAAGAATGCCAAGACCCTAAAACTGAGCTGCAGAACGGTGGCCAAGACCATACAGCGGTTTAACAGAACAGGTTCCACTCAGAACAGGCCTCCCCGTGGTCGACCAAAGAAGTTGAGTGCACATGCTCAGCGTCAGATCCAGAGGTTGTCTTTGGGAAATAGACGTATGAGTGCTGCCAGCATTGCTGCAGAGGTTGAAGGGGTGGGGGGGTCAGCCTGTCAGTGCTAAGACCATACGCCGCACACTGCATCAAATTGGTCAGCATGACTGTCGTCCCAGAAGGAAGCCTTTTCTAAAGATGATGCACAAGAAATCCCGCGAACAGTTTGCTGAAGACAAGCAGACTAAGGACATGGATTACTGGAACCATGTCCTGTGGTCTGATGAGACAAAGATAAACTTATTTGGTTCAGATGGTGTCAAGCGTGTGTTGCGGCAACCAGGTGAGGAGTACAAAGACAAGTGCGTCTTGCCTACAGTCAAGCATGTTGGTGGGAGTGTCATGGTCTGGGGCTGCATGAGTGCTGCCGGCACTGGGGAGCTACAGTTCATTGAGGGAACCATGAATGCCAACATGTACTGTGACATACTGAAGCAGAGTATGATACCCTCCCTTCGGAGACTGGACTGCTTTAGACATTAATGGCTGTGTGTTGAGTTATTTTGTGGGGACAGCAAATTGACATGGTTATACAAGCTCTGCACTAACTACTTTATGTTGTAGCAAAGTTTAATTTCTTCAGTGTTGTCACATGAAAAGATATAATAAAATATTTACTAAAATGTGAGGGGTGTACTGACTTCTGTGAGATACTGTATATAGAAAATAGCTACTTTTAACAAAATACATCTTTACCTTATTGGTAAAATATATTAATGGATACAACTCAGACAAAATAACCATTTAATATGTTTTAAACACAAACTGTTGTTCTGTCTGTTGGTCTGTCCATCATGAGCTCAGTTTTCCAGTTAAAACCATTCATGCAATTCCGACACTGTTCAATCATGTGTAGCAGGCCCCATAATGCAGAAATTAATAAATAAGAGCCCAAAATACTGCATGCAAAAAATGCACAACATTTGTAACCAAAATTAAGCATTAACAGGACATATCTGTAGAGGAGCTGGCTGTTCATTTACATTTATGCATTTGGCAGACGCTTTTATCCAAAGTGACTTACATTGCATAGTATTATACATTTGTATCAGAGTACGTGCAATCCCTGGGATCAAACCCATGACCTTGGCGTTGCTATCTCCATGCTCTAACCACTGAGCTACAGGAGAGCTACATTTACTCAACCTCAAGCCATCCAAGATGTATGTGACATTATTTCTTAGGGAGAACAATAAAGATTTTTACCTGGTTTTTCATAAAATGCAAGTCCACAGGTTCATGTCTTTAAAAGTTCAAAATACAGATAGAGGTAACATAAAAGTAATCCTTGCGGCTTCTTTTGTGTTATTAATGACGTCTAGTTTAAACAAATCGATCGATCTGTGCAAGAAACTGAACGTTATTTACAACATTATAACTGGTAATGCACAAACTGCTTCGCACGCGTTCCGATGGCATTCATGTTCCCTACTCACTAATAAGGGCAGAGCACTTGATGTAGTGACTCTGGAGAGAGATGGGCGATTTTACTTCATGATATAGCAGTTTGGATGACACTTGGCCAACAGAGTGATACAAAAACTCAATATTTCTCCTGATCTCAGACGAGCCTTGGTATTGTGTCCCTTTCCCACAGTGACTTTCAAGTGCGCAAAGCCACTGTTTGATACGCTCTAGAGATGCGCGGATGAGCTAAGATGTCACCAGCATCCGCTGCTTCAAATAAATGATCCACCCGCCCGCACGTATAATTTTCTCTGATATAGATATCCGCACCCGTCCTGCACCCGATCGTCACTTTAATTACTCTAATTCTTTGTTTCAAGCATGATGTTATCAGATTCAGTGACGTTAGAACTAATCTGCCAATCTCTGATAGTAAAATAATACGCTGATCGTAAAATGCTTTTAAATGAACATTTATTTATAAAACAAAAGTTCTCTTTGGCCAGATTAGCTTACATTTTCTTAATAAAATAAACACAGGCTTTACTCCCTTCAGACTTTGAATATCGCCGATTCTGTGACTGCAACACACAAACCCACACGAATGACTGGAAAACGTGTCTGCAAATTCTTAAATCTAATCTTTCGATTTAGCACTCACATGATGTACCATATTCGAGGTACCAGTCTTGTGGCTTTCATATACACACAATGCTTCACAGTAGTTGAATATTACATACCCAGCACTTGAGTCATACTCGTTAACCACTTCACTGAAATGCTCCCACACGGTACTTTTCTTTCTTTCCTTCTCTTTGTTTTGTTTTTAATTCTCCTTTTTATATTTCTCTCGGATCTGTTTCGCCTCCATTTCTGCTTTACAAAATGGACCCCCATCTACCCCCCCTCAATAAGGACGAATATATAGCACCAAAGTGCAATTAAGCGCAAAATGTTTGGTACATGTATGACTTAAACAGCCATTTTCAAATATTTTCATCATTTTATTAAAAATAAATACCTTTACAATCTGATATGTGATAGGGAAAAAGTTCAGCAAACAGCAGTCGCGAACCCACGACGACATGAAGCAGGTAACACTTGCTTTACGCTCTACGCCACCGGAGCAGTTAAGTTTCGTGTGCCTTTCTTACATTTTGTCTATTCGAATCTGAAACTGATGGGCGGAGTTAGTATAAATAGCCTCTGCTTACAAAACGGGCTACTTGCACGGTAAATAGACGCTCCGTATTTTTTATTTCTTACAATAAGTGGTGGGGACAAAATTGACTTTGGCAAAAAGTGGTGGGGACATGACCAACCCATCCACCCGCAAATTACGCCTATGAATTACAGTAACATGAGTAGTTGTAGGGGGAATAAAACTTGGATTAACAACCACATAATTTCATGTATTATTTGTGTATAGTGTGTATTAATTTATTTTTTGTCAAAATGTCACTCAGCATTTGGCCATGATTGAGATGATCCATTAACTTGTGCATTGTTTTTGCCTTAGACACCATGAAAAAACGCATTTAGTGCTTGAATTTGAGTAAAATTACATAATTTCATAATTTGTGCCACAAACTGGCACGAAACGCCAGGATGGCCCCGGTGCAATTTAAACCCTGAAGATAACATCTTGGTTATGTATGTAACCTCAGTTCCCTGATGGAGGGAACGAGACGTTGTGTCGAACCGACAGATGGGGTTTGCCTTGAGAACCTATCATCTTCTGACTACTTTGAAAAGGCCAATGAAATTGGCGAATGAAATTTGCATGCCGGACTCCGCCCCGGATATCCGGGTATAAAAGGAAGACGGCGTGCTCATTCATTCACCTTTTGGGCTGAGGAGCCCCCACTGCGGTGGGCGGCCAGCGTTGTGGCATGAAGGACACAACGTCTCGTTCCCTTCATCAGGGAACTGAGGTTACATACGTAACCAAGACGTTCCCTTTCTGTCGGTCTCTTGACGTTGTGTCGAACCGACAGATGGGGTTCCTCTGGAAATGCCACGGCGCTGTGCCGCGTCACAATCTCTAGCGAGGCGACGCTGACTGGCCTAGGAGTGTCAGACGTGAGCGCCATCGTGAAATTTGTGACCATCCAGTGGAGAGGTAGGGGGGCCCCAGAGCTTTTACCAAAAAGGTGGGAAGCCCCCTACCACCGGCCATCACAGGCGGAGGCATTGTTTCTCTAACAGTGAGAAGCCGTCCGACACCGTAAGGGCCACTGAGTAATCGTTATTTCCTCACTGAGGAAATGCGCTACAAAGACCACTTCCTGCCGTAGGGAGGAGATTAGTGGAGACACCAACATGGTCTCACCATCAGGGGAGAACTCATGGGATAAATGTGCGGACTGAAGGAGTTAACCGCAAGGTGGGAACCACTCATAAGAATACATCAGACGGAACCACCCAGTGGGGGGGTTACCACGTCTGGAGCACTAGGTCAGGTTAGAGCTATGTGGTAGATAACTCAACTGGTACCCGGCCTAAGGGGGCCGGGCTGGGCAGAGCAGCCCTGAAGGTAGGTGCTTAGTGATGGATGGAATGCCTATTCTTCACCCAGTGGGGGGAAGGGAGGTGGAAATAGCGCACTGACCCACCTAGAGGGAAGGGGGGAAGGCGCTTTCGCAGGCGTACGCCCTACCGGTCGCCGTTTCTTACCTGTTGCCCTGCAAGACACGGGCTGACACTGGTTCCACTCGGAGGTTGTAGAACCTCGCGAAGGTGTTGGGCGTAGCCCAACCCGCAGCTCTGCAGATGTCTGCCAGAGAGGCGCCCTGAGCCAGTGCCCACGAGGAGGCTACACTTTAGGTGGAGTGTGCCCTCACTGCCAACGGGCACGGGCGATCTTGAGGCATCCACGATCCAGTGCGCCAGTCTCTGTTTGGAGACAGCCCTCCCCTTCTGCTGACCTCCAGAACAGACAAAGAGCTGCTCAGAGCTTCTGAAGCTCTGCGTGTGATCCAAGTAGAGGCGCAATGCGCATACTGGACACAACACGGATGGGTTGGGTCTTCCTCCCCAGTGGGGAGCGCCTGCAAGTTCACCACCTGGTCCCGAAAAGGAGTGGTGGGAACTTTGGGCACGTAGCCAGGCCGTAGTCCCAGGATCACGTGAGAGTCTCCAGGCCCGAATTCCAGGCACTCTGTGGACACAAAGAATGCTTGTAGGTCCCCTACCCTCTTGATGGAGGCAAGCGCCACCAGGAGAGGTCCCACTTCAAGGTCCCAAGAGGGTACGGAGCGCGGATGAGGCGGATTCAGCCTTCTCGCACCCCTTAGGAACCTAATGACCAGGTCGTGCTGTCCTAGAGACTTGCCAGCAACTGGTTTGTGATGTGCGGCGATGGCGGCTACATACACTTTCAGTGTGGAAGTCTCTCTTGTAGGAAGGACAGCACGTTCCCGATCAAGCATCTCTGTGGGTCTTCTGCTCGAGAAGAACACCAGGACGAGAAGAGGCGCCACTTCAAGGCGTACAGCCACCTAGTGGCAGGGGCCCTAGCCTGAGTTATGGTCTCAACCACCGCCGGGGGTAGCCCACTCAGGACCTCCTCGTCCCGTCCAGGAGCCAGACATGGAGGTTCCAGAGTTCTGGTCTCGGGTGCCACAACGTGCCCTTCCCCTGCGAAAGAAGGTCCTTCGTCAGGGGAATCGGCCAGGGGGGAGTTGTCGTCAGAAGCATCAGCTCTGAGAACCAAGTCCGGTTGGGCCAGTAGGGCGCAACTAGTAACACTTGATGCTCCTCTTCCCTGACCTTGCACAGAACCTGTGCAATAAGGCTCACTGGGGGGGAAGGCGTACTTCCACTTGTCCCGCGGCCAGCTGTGCGCTAGAGCATCCGTGCCGTGGGGACCCTTGGTCAGGGAGTACCAAAGCGGGCAATGGGTGGAGTCCAGGGAGGCAAACAGGTCCACCTGCGCCTGGCCGAACCACTCCCATATGAGCCGGACTGTGCGGGATGGAGTCGCCACTCTCCGTGAGGCATCGACTGACGAGAGAGTGCGTCGGCTGTCTGGTTCAGGTCGCCCAGGATGCATGTGGCCCGCAAGGACGTTGTCACCTGCTGACTCCAAAGGAGGAGGCGACGGGCGAGTTGTGTTAGCTGCCGTGAGCATATGCCACCCTGGCGATTGATAGACGCTATGGCAGTTGTGCTGTCTGACCGTACCAGCACGTGCTTGGCCTGCACGAGGGGCTGCAGCCTCCTCAGTGCAAGTAGCACAGCCAACAACTCCTGCCCTATGGGGACTCCTGTCCGCAGTGCCGGCATGACGTATCCACAAATGCTGCCTCAGTGTGCCAGAGACCCAAACACTTGAGGCAGACATCGTGTCCGTCCCCCTCCTCGATGAGCGCATTGCACCCACGAGAACAGCGGGACATTTTCCCAGCACTCACCGTGTGTTGCAAAGTGCAGCCACTAATCATAATGATGTGAAGCATTACAGACATAGCGTTGGTTGTCTTTTACTGTGACTTACTACAATTGGGGACAAAAATATTATCCCCTTGGTAAAAACAAGCAAAGAATGCCATGAAAATAAATCTGCATTGGTTCTCCTTTTGATCTTTTATTTAAAAAAACACAAACATTCCTTGAATGAATTTCATTGAAGTAAAACAACTGAAAGTGGGGGGGGGTTCTTAGCACACCAAAGTGATTAGAAACAAGATGTTGTCCAGTCATAACTTCTTGTTGCACAGGAGAATAAATAGAATTTAAATAAATGGAAATAGAATTTAAGTGGCCAAAGACCCCTCAAGGATCACAGATAAAGAATCGCAGAAATCATTTGAATTTTGATGTCAGAAAGCATTTAATAAAAATTAAGGAAAACTTCACCTCCATCACCACAATTTGTTTGGGACACTGTTCAAGAAACAAATCTTCTGCTCTCATGCAAAAATAAACTCTTAATCTGCCATACTGGAACTTCAACCAGGACTGGGGTCTATGGCCACATGAAATGAAATAGAGTTTTTTGGCAGCAATAACACAAGATAGGTTTGGTGCACACAGGGATAAAAATTGCACCATATCCACAGTTAAATATATCACCGGATCTTCATTGTGGACCTACTTTTATACCAGAGGTTCTGGACATCTTGTTCAAATACATGGCATCATGTTTATATAAAATACCAAGAGATAAAAAATCAAAACCTTGCTCTGCTAGAGATCGTATAATGGGTCGTGATTAGATCTTCCATCAGGACATTGGTTGAAAACAAACATCAAAATCAACAAAAATGTACTCACTGAGCACAAAATCAAGATCCTGCCTCCCAGTTCCCTGATCTAAACACTATAGAAAATGAGTGGGGTGAACTGAAGAAGAGGGAGCACCAACATATGATGGATCTGAAGAGATTCTGTTTGGAGGAATAGTCTAAGATCACTTGTCATGCATTCTTCAACCTCATCAGACATTATAAGAGAAAAATCTGAGCTGGTCTTCTTGCAAATTGAGGTATAAAAAATAATACAATTTTGGCTAGAGTGTATAAAAAACCCCCCACTAATTTCATAATGTGATTTCGGCCTTTTTAAGTTGTTTTAAGATTTTAAGTTGTTTTACTTCAATGAAACATTGGATTTTTGTGATTTTTTAAATAAAAGATCAAAAGCATTAACAAGGCAGATTTATTTTCACAGCATTCTTTACTCTTATTTACCAGGGAGTTTTTGTCCCCGCCTGTATATGGGAGGAAAAGATTGAATCTTACGACCCTAGCCCCAACGTCTTTTACAAATCACTCTGACCAAAAAACACAAATTGTGCCAAAATCAGACTGAATTTGTGTAATCTGAGAGAGGCATATTTCAGTTTTTTTTTAATACTTTGTCCGATTTCAATATTTTACAAGACTGGCTTTTGGAATGAATTAGGGATCAATAATATATTATGTTTTTTGGGTTCTAGACAGAAACTTAAATCCAAAACTTGTTCCTGTGTCGTTTCATGTAAAGACATTTATACATAAATAAGTGAATACTATTAAATATCGTGGTAATGACTTGATTGTAAACTTTCTTTTAAACCACATTTTAATGATGTATCACGTAAAGTCATTGTTGGAGTTAGTACTCTACATCTATCTCAAAAATGTTCACAGTTTCTGTATGAAAAAACATTTCTATGTGGAAAAAAACTGCTTTTTCAGGCAACAGGCTCACCACAAATGAGAATCCACTGTTGATAGCTTCCTCCTTTTTGCTTGCTTCTGCCTCATAAGGGCCAAAATGTGCTCCAACAGGAAGAATCTCACCCTGGTTAAACACCCCGAGTCCTGCATTGGGAATGTTGGATGTTTGAACCTCCAGTCCAGCAGGAAGGGTAAGTCTGGCCCGGTCTGCAGCCCCCACAGGCACAAGGGTGTCAGGAATGAACAATGGAGCACCATGAACGTCACATTCACCGATGAAAAATGACTGACACTCTTCACAATCTGTATGAATATAAAACAAAGAAAAAGATTTGAAAGTGAAAGGTGATATGCAGGGTGAAATGGTCTATAAATTCCCTTCTTTTTAGTAGCAGAAGCACTTTGAGGGGATCAGCATGCTCAAGTGTGCCACACAGTGTTCAATGTAGACATGTACAGAGATGTCGCAGCAAGACACTGGCTGCGTGCGGATCCTCTCATATTGAAAGCGTTTATCTTAAAACTTTACAGTTAACCTAGTATAATTTTGATATGCAAGTATTTCTTTATGTACGATGTTATCTCACATTGTCAAAACAGATGCGATGCGGTACTGAGCCACTAAAGGGACATACAGGTGGTGGAAAAATCAGAAAGGCAGTGAAAATATCAACATTGCATTCCTTTGCAAAACTTTTGCGTTTCCCCAAGAATATTTTTCTTTCCCTCAGAAAACTTTTGCATTCATCAGAGATTATTTTGCACTCCCATCTGCAAATATGAGCTCCGACTTTGACAAGAAGGCTACCCGTCTGCTTTTGCCCAAAGGAATGACATTCATTTTTCTTATTCTGCATTGGTTCATATGGGTTATTTTCATATACTTGATCTACATTATCAAGAGATGAATCACATTTAAAACGCTCATATATGCTTCTGCATGAGGTGATATACTCCCTCACTGGCTCCAATGATTTTTAATAATATTCCAAAAAAAGGGAACAGCACCATATTACAATAATATAAAGAACAAGTATCAAAGGACAAGAAAAAAATAAGGAAAATAAGAGTGCAGGAAAATCTCAATTAGTAAGAAAAATGTTATCATACATTTTGAAAAACTTGTTATTCTTATTGCTAGAAATAAGTTTAAGAATTTTACAATGAGTGAAATCTCAGCAAGAAAGACACCAAACCTAGGCAAAATTTTATTTAAAAAAAAATCTAGGCTGCAATGCAAAATAAAAAAATTAACAGCAAGATCAAAAGCATGGTCACTGCAAAAAAAAAGAAATGTCTTTTAATCTCTACCTCGCGTGGATCTCTTTTATTGGATTATCAACATGTTAAGGACATTTATGCATGTAATGTGGTCAGATTACTACAATGATCAAAACTATCATGTGATTGATGCTTGTAATGGCAGCTCCGTCGTTTTTTTTAGGGGGGGGGGCTGGTTAGGGGACCCACCAAGAGCCTTGACACAATTCGAACACTGATTTAGCCAATAAAAGGTTAAAAAGAGCTTGTGACTAAATCTTGTTGGATATGCTCTGTCAGTAAAACCTTGTGGCTCCAACCCCCTTCTATCTTGACTGAACTGTTACTGAAGTTCATTCCACACACAGCAGCTGAACGTCTTGCAAGGGTAACGTTGACGTTCAATAAAGGTCTTGTTGTTTAAAGGAGAGGTTGTTCGAATGGTTTTACTAGATGTGAAATAAGTCTCTGGTGTCCCCAGAGTGTGTATGTGAAGTTTTAGCTCAAAATACCCAGCGGGTCATTTATTATAGCATGTTGAAGTTGCTAGCGATGGCCGGTTCGCGAACGAATCGTTCATTTGAACCGGTTCTTTTTAATGAACCGGTTCAATCGGACTGAATCGTTCGAAACGGTTCGCGTCTACAAAAAGCACTTATCTACAAATTCCTTCAGTTACTCACTTTTGACATGCATGACAACCCATCCGACTCAAAATAAACCAGCCAGTATCAACGATTTTTCAGTAAATCCAACAGTACACTACTACACGCTGAACTGAACTGTTAAGCACGAGCGGAGAAGCTATTCAGGTTATAGCTAAGCTAGCTGATAGAGCCAGCTTGATTTCAATAGGATTTAGTATATCTACTGTACATATAAGAAACTACATTTGCAACATGAACATAAACATTTGAACACAGATCACACTTTTTAATGGTCATAATAATTTGTACAAACATATTCTTTATATTAATGTTGCTTAAAATGCATTACAGAAAACGTTTGTGCGTTGTGCTTTTATGTTAATTATTTTAAAGGTTAAAAAGAATTGTTCGCAAAAATAATAAACTAAACATTTATTTGTTTCATAAGTAATCCATGGTGTTTTCATGAACATCTTATTTAATTTCTAAACAAGATTATATAAATCTAAACATGACATAATCATCATGTGCGAGAAGCAAGCAGATTCCGGTTGCCGGTTCGCGAATCGCTTCTTCAGTAGTACACGAACCGAAGAGCCGCTTCTTTCGGACACGTCCGACTCAGAACCGATGATACTGCGCATGCGTGTAATTTTAAAAGCAGATAAAAAGCGTCTAAGTCAGATATTTTTATAAAACAGAGGTGTGATACTATAAAACACATTGGAAAGATGTTTAGGACTTTATTACTGCCTTATCACTGTACGTAAACCAATCTGCAGCGCCGTTTACGTTCATCCCAGCTAACAATTTTTGGTTCCCAGAACGTTCCCCTAACGTTAGTTTTTGGTTACCAGAACGTTCCCCTAACGTTAGTTTTTGGTTCCCAGAACGTTATTTTCTAAGGTTCGTTTTTGGTTCTCCAGGAAAGTTTTCTTTACGTTAATAGAACGTTAGTTTCTGGTTCCCATAACGTTCTGGGAACCAAAAACTAACGTTAGGGGAACGTTACCCTAACGTTATAGAAACCATGAAACTAACGTTTTATTTCCGTAAAGATAACCAAAAACAAACCTTAAAAAAACTTTCTGGGAACCAGAAACTAACGTTATGGGAACGTTCCCAGAACGTTAGCCTAAAATATTTTTCTCGGTCCATTTACACGTCAGTAATGAATACATCCATGCTGTGTTTTTATCCATCGCAATCTAATCTAATTAAAATAAGTAAACTGCATCATCCCACACAATATGGAGGATGAAATCAATGCATTAGATTATTCTTTTAGCCTAATAATTCCTTTTTCATCACTAAAGTAGCCTAATTTTCGATTTAAACAGCACAGTATACCATTTCTAATAAAACCACACTGTGTGTAGGCCTACCTCAACATCAGACATTATAGATATCGAAATAAAATAACCAATGACTTCAACACAATATTTAAAGCAGATTTTTATTGACAGAAGAATAAACATTGAATTATCTTCAGGCTAACAATATTATTGTCTCACCACAGAAGTATAGCGCGGCTCCGTCTTTAGATTTAACAATCAAAAGCCCTGAGTTTCAGTCCTTTCATCATGGTCTGTTGATTTAGATGTGTCAAATCAATCGAAAATCACGAAAATATAAGTTTACTCTCAAATCTGTACGGTTTTAAATAAAAAATTAAAATAAATAAACCGCTAAACTAATGTGTTAGTGGGTGAGGTAAAACGAAATGACCGTTAATTTTTAAATGACGGAAGTGCGCGACGGAGCGGAGAATGCACGTGCTCGAGCGCGCACACATACAGTAACAGACAACCACACTAAAGAAATACACATATATGATTGCATTTTCATTTAGCTTAACTAGTTTATTATTTTCAGCCATTAAAAGGCACATTTATTAATTTCATTTGGTCAGTATAACATGTGTTAATGTGATCTTATAATTTATGTATTTCACGTCACTGACGTTTACCAGTTTTGACTATTTTTACCATAAAAAATAGCCAAAAAATAATCATCAGGGAACGTTACTTTCTGGTTATTTTCTGGTTGCAAAAAAATAAACAATAAATAACCATCAGAGAACGTTATTTTCTGGTTGCAAAAGAATAACCAGAAAATAACCATCAGGGAACGTTACTTTCTGGTTATTTTCTGGTTGCAAAAAATAACCAATAAATAACCATCAGAGAACGTTATTTTCTGGTTGCAAAAAAATAACCAGAAAATAACCATCAGAGAACGTTATTTTCTGGTTATTTTCTGGTTGCAAAAAATAACCAATAAATAACCATCAGAGAACGTTATTTTCTGGTTGCTTTCTGGTTGCAAAAAAATAACCAATAAATAACCATCAGAGAACGTTATTTTCTGGTTATTTAAAACAAACCAGCCTGCAACGTTCTGGGAACGTTATTTTCTGGTTGCAAAAAAATAAAACCTGAAAAGAACGTTCTTAGAACGTTATTTTTTGGTTCCCAAAAAAATAACCAAAAGGGAACCAAAAACTAACGTTAGGGGAACGTTCTGTGTTTGCTGGGATGCCACTGCTAGAGCGGTTCTCGTTCTCGAGTCGAGAGCCTGTTCGCAACAGATTTCGATTCAGCAGTACACGAACCGAAGAGCCGCTTCTTTCGGACACGTCCGAGTCGGTCCGACTGTGTGAGTGAGAACCGATGAGCTTAGCTAGTGAGCATGCGTGATTCACCGTGAGGCTACAGAACAGAGTGGACAACTGATGCTGTGCTAATGTTACGAGCGCATGTGAACCGAGGACTTAAAATATATGGAGCAATCTGGCAAAAGCGTAAGTTTATTTAATAACACATAAATCGTATTGAATTATGCATGGATCATATAGTTTCTGTAAAATGCTGATGAAGATTAATTATTCACTTTTTATATTTAAGACTTAAAATGTCATAGTTTGCTGCACTTCACTGTGCCTATTTGGGTGCTTTAGTTGCAAAACGTATATGTAAGAAACAGATCATGACGTGATGTGTTAACTGACAGAAGTTATGATTACTGGTTTTGGTTTATATTTGAATGTGCCGAGTGTATTTTCATCCCAGCCGGTAGGGATGATAGACTTGACGCGTTTCGTCAGGTCGAGTGACGTCATTACGTCAGAGCGTAAGAGAATCGGTGAACCGGTCTTTCGAACCGGTTCATTGAAACGAACTCTCCGAAAGAACCGGTTCGCAGAAAAGAGCCGGACTTCCCATCACTAGAAGTTGCCCGTTTTTGAGTGAGTGTAAAAACGCACCGATTTTGCTTGTATCTCTTTAAATGTTAATGAGCTTTTCGTCCCAGCCCCCTCTCCAGAGGAGGGCGGATTTTCAGGAACTTGTGCTGATGCCAAAACAAAACATCAAAATGTCAGTAATTGTTAGTGGTGTTCAGCCCTATACTGTATGTAGGAACCGGAGTCTGACACTGATGGAGAGACACAAGAAGTGACAACCTTAAGAATTGAACAGGACGTTTCCAAATGGTTAGTTGTAATTGTGCAGTTATTTTGAAATTAACGTTCTTCATGGTCATGGTCCATCATGATAATGTATAAATCGCTGTGCAGGTGCTCGTGTGGGAATTGCAGTAAAATGACTACAGAGCCAGAGAATAAATGCTGCATGGAGGTCGAGCAGGTATAGTTTAGCGTTACTACAGTTATACTACGCTTTCAACGTTGTTCTATCATGTACTGTCACACTTACTTTACGTATTGTTTACGATAAGCCCGACAGCATGTGAGGGCAGCCTCAATAAATACAGTTAGACGCTGTACTTCTATTGTTAGAAACATTACCAATATAGCGCGATAACAAGCACATTAAGAGTGGCAATTTTATAATACTAATCAGCAGCAATATGAGGTGTGATACTTAACGTTACTGCTTCTGCTGGATATGAGGACTGGGCACGAAGTGTTGGTATTGCTCCCGGTTTCAGTAGCAACCTCGTTGAAAGTACAGCGTTGTACTGGCCCTCATTCATGAAACATTCGTAAATATATGTGTAAATTCCGAGTAATTTACGTGTAAAACAGATCTTCCCGAAAACTTTCCTCCGGATTTACAAACACTTCGTAAACGTCAGATTTGATAGTAAAATGTGTGTATGTTAATGAATTCCAATCACTCGTAAACAGGGCGCGCATGCACGCTCATTCACAATTAACATAATCCCCGCCTATGAATTACTGATACTCAAATTACGTATCTAGGAATGCCGGAATCCTCTGGACTTCATTATCTAGTTTGGCTACATTATATTGCATAAATGCATAAGATACTAATAGGCTACATGCTTACCAATAAATTAATCAATTAAACTGTGTCCACCAAAGCGTTTTTAGCCAGCTAAAATAATAATACCTGATGCTCTTCTGAAAACGACCAGCTGGTGGCGCCTGAGAACTCTTTGGGGGCACTGCGCATTATTCCGGAGATGCGTTGGTTGATGTGATTTAGAATATCGGAAAACAGTTAGCCTACTTGTAACTAGTATCTTATTTTAAAGAATATTACTTAATATGAAAATGCAGTAACCATTAATATTAACTTCTGCATTGTTGTGTATAATGGTTGGTCAATGTAGTGTTTGTACCGCCTCTTCTCCACTGTGATTCGACAGCTGTGTAAAAAAGGACAGTGACGAGCTCTGCGTTTTCCTCAAAGTTAAAAAGTAAATAAATCATGAAAGACAGGGCAAAAGAACTCGTGAATTATCATTATGATACATAGTGCATCAGCAACAAATGCAGTGTCATCAGTTTGTCTAAAAGAATACAGAAAGTTACGTGCGGTTTTACACACTATTTAGGCCCGATTCACATTTTGCGTCTTTTCTGCGCGCATATTCTTTATTTTAAATGTAGAGATAGGGGGCGACGCGGTTTCTTTTTTCAGGTGCGTCGGCGGCGCATCGAGATGAAAAAATCTCATCTTTTCAGAAAACCACAAGCGCACTGCAGGTCATGTGACAAGAACCAACCAGTGCAGCTTGCGTTTTCCGTCCGGTTTTAGACACGAAATGTGAATCGGGCCTTACACGTGGTATTGAGCAGGTGTACATTTCTTTCATACCAACTAACATTTTGAAAATACAAATATTTTCATGAATCCGGAAATTTGCGTCAAAACGAGTTTACGAATGATTTACACAAAAAAATCGGTCTGCTCGCGTTTCATGAATGAGGCCCATTATGTCTAAAATGTTCATTTCTATGTATCTGAGGTCGGAGACATTTGGTGTCACGGATCTCTCGGGTGAGACAGAGATACAAAGAACAGAGGACCCAAGTGCAGACAGGAGGTAAAGGGTTAACAAGACTTTAATAATAATAAAACGTGGACAAAACAAAAACCCACGATGGGGTAAAATAACCAAGATATAAACAGGAACACGGACTAACTAAACTAGACAGGACTAAAAAATAACATTTACCATATAACTACAAAAGACTAGACTACACTGACAAGACATGAACTCACCCCAAGCAACACGACACAGCACAATCAACCGACA
Organism: Triplophysa rosa; assembly: GCF_024868665.1. NCBI lineage: Eukaryota > Metazoa > Chordata > Actinopteri > Cypriniformes > Nemacheilidae > Triplophysa > Triplophysa rosa. Next base: position 1,286,688 of record NC_079911.1, read on the forward strand.
CAAGACAGAGAACACAGGGGCATTAAATAAAGGGACAAATCAAAGGGGAACAGGTGTGGGGCATGAACTAATAAACAACCAGTAACGAGAGATACAAAAGGGCGGGAACACAGACAAGGACCGGTGAGAGTATCGAAGGCCGACAGGGTCAAAATGACTCTCTACACATAAAACAAGAGGTTCTATCATGGTTCTGCCACTAGGTCAAGAAAAGCAAGACAAGGTGGGGCAGAACCATGACATTTGGGAACTTAGAGTGAGGGCTAGCATTTGCCTGCACTTAATAGCATTTTCACACAGTAGCATTTCATCTTTTATAAATTAGATTTTGGCAAAATGTATTTTACAACAGGAAAACAGCACTCATATAGCTACAACAACGCTGTAACCTGTTGATTAAAATGGTGATTCGCCGTTTTAATGACTATTTACAAAATGTAAATTTGCACACATTCGCTGGTCAAGAACCCTGTAACGTTAACTGCATTTGAGTGATCCTCGTCACCTAGGTAAAATACATGTAAGAAATTTATTTTTTAACTTATGATTGATGATACACTTCATTTATGAATCAATCGTATTGAATGGTCACATAGTTGATTCATGTTCACGCTGTAAAAACTTGGATTTGGAAATGGCTTAAAACCAGCTTTCATATGACATCAAAACTGGTAACGTTAATATGTACAATTCTCCAGCTGCGTGACGCAGCGCAACGCTACAGCAGTCCCGTCTGGTGTGTACACAGGCTAAAGGAACGCAGCCTTTACTGAATCTCTGTCAGAATGTGTCAGACAGCACAACAGTATTAAGTTCTCTTTCGTGCTTGAATGAAACAACAAAATGTGCTTTAAGGCATAATCTTGTGTAAGTATTTTCGTAAGCACAAAGCAAAACTGGGGAATGTGTCAGATCTGCGCAGCGAGCGCTAGTTCATAAAGGGGTCGCATTCTTAAACCTGCTGCTGTGACTCCTGTCACCAAGATCTTAAGAACAAAAGAAAATGAAGAAACGAATGTGTTTTGTAGCTTTAATGAGTATTCTTCTGTATTTCATTTAGAATTTAGCAATAAAGACTGTAAGGTTTAATTTCTGTATATTTCATACCTGTTAGACTACATGTTATTAACAGTGAATAAATTAAAGCTTTTGAGACTATTATTTGTTTGATTTAATTTGTCATTAAGATGTGACCATTAAAGGAGGGGGGGGTGCCCTTATTCGGTTTCAGCACATGCCCCTCAAAAGTTCTGTGCATGGCCCTGTCCCCACGGACCATTATTCCTGACGCAAAACCCGCAAAACTCTGTTCATGTTACAGGGCTCTCAAGTCTCACGCATTCACAGTGAGACACATGTATTTTAGTCTGTTCACACGGCACACGTATGTCTCATGCTGATAAATAAGTGAGAGCTTACTGAAATGGTGAACTGCTATTTTACTTAGTTTTAGTCTATTTTTCGAGTGAAACTTGTTGTCCGGCTGCATTGAGTCAATAAAACTAGATGTGGACTCGTGGATGGCGAATCCTGTTATTTACACATGTCATCGGGCTGTTCTGCATGTCTGAGTGAATGAACTGCACAGTTTAACGTGTTACACGCGTGATGCTCATGAATTTGTCTGCGTCTGTGCTGAATGAGGACATGAACACACAAACTTCATCCCCAGAGTTGCTCTGAGTTTATTTCAGAACATTTTATTGTTTGAGTGAAGAAACTGACATACTAAAAAATAAGCGTCTTCCGACAACCAGCCAAAATAAAAGTCTGGTTAACTACAGTATTTTCATGTGGACAAATATATTTCTATTTAATAGTAAAAAAAGGAACTAAAACTAATTTAGGTAAACTAAATGCATCATGCATAATCTGAAGTTAGTTGTTTACCTTTGAAATTATTCTTTCTATTTTTATTAATGTTTCTTATTTATATATTTGTATTATATTGCATTTTGAATGTAATATGGCAATGGAATGTACTACATGGGTTTAGTTTTCACAGATATTAATGTATGCAATTTCAGCAATAAATATGTTAATTTTTCTAAAAAGGAAACAAATAAGTTGCTCATTTTAAGAGACCCGTCTTATTTTCTCTTGTATATTTAGTATTGCTCTTTAATAAAGAAAAAATATTTATTATCCGAATAATCGATGGAAAATCTGTGGAATACTCGATTACTAAAATAATCGATAGCTGCAGCCCTATTGTCCAGGGTCACAATTGTCAAATTCTATTTCTATATACAGTATGCATATACAGTAAAAAAAATGCCATAGATGACAACATGCCCGATTGGGCATGTAGATAACTTGATGGTGATGTTTCATCTTTTTTTTCATAATCTGGAATATTAAATATCTTAAGGCCAGCAGCTCTGCCGTGAGGACAACGTGTAAACATAATACAACAAACAAAAGATTTGTAATATTTGTCTCACAGAGAAAGTCTTGTTTATATTCGTCCTCCTCCATGTTGGCAACACGTGGTGCAGATTGTAGCTGTTCACCTGCACTGACTGTATCTTCACTCGCCCTCTTTCTGCTGCTCCTTTAACACACAAAAGACAAAGTTATGAGTACAAGGCCAAGTTTACTAAAGTCCATCACATGGGTAAAGCGTCATTCACACACACAGTAACTGTATTTTAAACTTCTGAATAAAAAAGGCTCCCTGAACTGTTGGATGGACACAGTACACTATGTTTTGAGCATATAAAACATGCATTTACTAATAGTTTTAAACTATTCATTGTGAATGAAAATATCCAACGGTTCAAAAATAGAGGATGCTTTAAGCACATTATTCTGCACCCAGGATGTGCATGTGTGCTTTTGTTCCACTCTGTAAAATATATTCAGAGATTTTAGAAACTACGGCAACACACAAATGCGGAAGTGGTTATACAGCATCTGGGATGCAGCATCTGTTGTTCTGCTATTATGGATCACGATTACTCTTTGGCGAGTAAAGGAAACCCAAAAAAGCGTAAACGTAAGCCAAATGAGGCAAGCAGGCTTATGGACAAACGAAGAAATAGAACAAGGATTAATATCGGCGTGGCGTTTTCTAAATGGAGAGAGCTTCGGGACCAACTTGGACTCAACAGAGACTCCGCTCTCGCATGTGTTTTAATAGACAGGTAAGCAAAAAATGTTTTATTGTACACGAAATACTCGTGCACAGATTATTTGAAAAGTTATGAATGCAGTTACCCTATGAGATACAGCATATGTCGCACAAAAATATGTAGCCAGTAACGTTACTTGTAAATACTGTGGGTTCGTTCCAATTTACTTTTTAAACGACGACTGTATGACTGTTTTAAAGGTAAAACTGTGTATCATTACGCTACCAAATCAATTGACAAAGTCCAATATCAGTCACGGGCTAACGTAGCATTACATTCCACGTTTCTTGCAAGCTAATTCATTACGATGACATAAAATAAAATTAATTCATTACCTCATCTGTGAACATGATGGGCGATCTCCATACGCCTCTGGATGGTGAAAACAACATGTCCCATAATTCCACTCTCCTACATAACGTCATTTAGCTTCGCCTTTTGTTGTTGTTTTGAAAGTGCACCATCTAGCGGTCCAAATATTCCACATTGTTGCTTTAACACTGTTAAAAACTAATAAGAGCTGTATTTTTTTCTCAATATTATACACTTAAATTTATGTCTAATAATAAGGTCAAAGTGAATCTATGCTCTGAACCCTGCCCCCACATTAAACCAAATGGAACCGAACCGTGGCTTTAAAACCGTGAACCAAACCGAACTGTAAAATTGGTGTATCGTTACACCCCTAAAAGACATGTTTTAGCTAGTCCCTAAAATCGGATTCGACAGCGCAGGAATTGAGTCATGATCAGGGGTTAAATTGGGATTTGTTTTTCATGTACAACTGCTTCGTAACAATGAAAATTGTAAAAAGCTCTATGTACATAAAGTTTAGTTGAGAATTTGTTATGTACCGGGGCTCTGTGGCTCTCGCGTATACAAATCTTATAATCTTAGTAATTGACAAACTGTAAAATATAAATTGAGATTGAGAAAGCCCTTTGCTATGAACAATAAAATGCTGATCAAACTCATTCTAGATGCCAGCAGTTTACAAAGCTACATATGATCCAAACTTTCTGTAGGCCTGTGCCCTTTCCTTGTGTCAATATCAAATATCTTCATTTATTAATGTCCACAGAATTGTGTGTATGACCTGTGTATTTCCAGTACTTTTCTGTCAAAACTTTATACAACATTCACAATGATTGAGATGACCCATTCATTGACTTGTGCATCGTTGCTGCCGCACACACCACGAACAAACTACTTTAAATGCTTGAATTTGATTAAAATGACACAATTTGGAAGTCGAGCCTTTCTTCTTCACAAACAGTTCATTATGACTTGAAACATTAAAACAACAGTGCGCACCTGAGCTGACGAGAAGTGGTGCCGCGCATCATGTCTACAACTCGCAAATAGGCAGTGGGCAGCTGGGCACTGCAGAAAGGAAACACAAGCGCGCGAAGACACGGCCTGCGTTCCAAACAGAATGTATCTCCCTCCGAAGGGCCCTTCGGGAAGGGGACACCCGACACCATACAAAACATCACTTTGTCCAAATAAAGAGAAAATTACCTTGTTTTTATTGTTCCTTTTGCAATGTGAATTTTAAACGGACAATTGTGATTTCCAGTTCAGAGCTTAAATATCAAGAGCTTTACTCTTCGAAGAGAGTAGCGCATAGGGATGATCACTTCAGAATGGAACGCAGGGAAGGATTTCCACGGGCATGCGGTTAATGTATGACTGGGAGTTGGGTTACTACGTTGCTTAATTGTTTAAAAAATATGGTAAAGGAAAGACATTTTGATTTCATTTATAAGTAAATAAAAGACAGTAAATGTTCTGAATGACAGTAAATAGAGTCAAAGAGTCAATACCGTCAACTCCAATAGTGGGAGTCAGAGTCGATTCCAAAAAAACATGAATGGAACACTCCTAGTCTCAGCTCATTATCTCTAATGTGATCACATCTTCACGCAGAGAGCGTTATTCATACAGTAATGATCTGCAGAAGCCATTCAAGCATGGTCAACTACCTCAAACAATGACACAACAAACCATTGCGATTCATCGTCAAATGAGAAAAGGTTTACTTACTATTTGGAAAAAAGACTGTGACTTTGACAATGAATGGTTTCACTATATCCAACAGAGCACATTATTGTCTGACGAGTGAGTATTGTATCTTTCTTTCCTTAGGAAAAACTACCATGGTTTTACTATAGTAAACATGCAGCGAACATGGTTTTTGACTGGATTGCAAAATTACGACATTATGACTACATGAAAAGTGGTGTTTTTTGTTATGCATAGGCATTGTTAGTATTCATATGATTTGGCCATGGGTTATGCATGTAGTCTACTGGTATTTTTACTCTTTTCTTAAGAATGTGGCTGCAACACTGGTTCTGTGTGCTTTGTAAAGCAGTGCATGGTAAAACACAGGACACATGAGAGCAGCTGTAAATAAACTGCAAATAAAACATGTATTCTTCACATCTCCTCACATTCTTCTTCATAGCTGCCTCTCAACATTCCACCTTGATAGGTCCATTGTGTCTATCTGCCCAGGAGTGAAAAACACATCAATATTATTCATGGCCATTGACACTCCCTCAGATATGGCCTTTCCACAACAGTCTTGTCTTATAAAAGTTACAAAAGGGTAACTCCGACAGAAAATTACAATTCTATCATGAATTACTCGCCCTCAAGTCATTCGACAACCCCTGTTCTGATAGCACAGCTTCTCTATTACAGTAAACACTGTGATAAGCGCCACACACTCTTTCATGACCTGATTTTACCATAATGATGCAAGCACACACGTCTGTGCTCAAAACTGTAATCGATTCAGCCCAGCAAACACAGTACGTTCTGACGATGTCGCCAGTTCGTCTTCCCCAGATAGCACAGGTACCTCTGTAAGATGTCTGCTAAAGATCTGGAAAACATCTGCTGTGTAAAAACATCTGCTAAACATCTTAGAGCAGTTGTACATCCATTCTAAAGGTCTATAGGACATCTGACGTCTCAGAGATGTAGGGCAGATAAGCAAACAGCATCTGCTAGATGTCTGCCAGATGTACAGTACGTGTGCTATCAGGGTCATTTGGTCACTGTGACATTAGTTTGTGACCACGTTCTGAGGACGTCTTGGCAACGTTCCATTTCGCAGAATTTATTATATTATTATATGGAAAATGTTTGATCAGAGTAAAATCTGTCATATTGTCAAAAACGAATGATATTAATCTGACTTTTCACAGCAAATATACTGGAGTTTAATAAGATACAACAGTCAAAACTGTTTCTATTTATCTGGTGCGCGAGTCTGATATGTGCGTGTCAGGCATGGAGAAGGCAGAACCCACACGCAGGCAACAGATCCCGAAAACTAAAACTTTATTTACACAAAACAAAAGCCCACGATGGGGATAAATATGTACGGCACGAAAATATAATCAGAAACAAAAGACTTCCTACGAGGGGGCAAAAGAAACTGGATAACTGACACTTACTTTACAAGACGATAATGACAAGACAAGATAATGGCAAGATAATCCACATGGGCAAGGTCATCCACAAGGTATTAACACGATATACAAAGCAAAACGAATCAGCACAGGACAGCAAACACAAGCGCATTAAACAGGGAACCAAATCAAGAGGGGAAGAGGTGCAGGGCATGAAATAATTAACAATCAATGATCAGGAAACGAGAGGGCGGGGTCAAGAGACGAGACCGGAGAGAGCACATAGCATGCCAAAACAAACAATGCCATGTCTCTCTCACACTAAACACATGGTTCTGTCATGATCCTGCAACAAGACTAAGAAAAACATGACAAAAAGAGGCAGAATCATGACAGTGCGTGCGCGTCTCCAGTACTCGCCTTCTCAAAAAACCGCACACTTGCATCATTTAAACGTTAACGGTTATTTCTCTTTTCCTCGCTGCCTGATATACTGTATTACTTTAGCAGTTTATGAATATTCTTTCTTTACTTTATACCTTAGATATGTCAGAGTAAACACATTTGTGTGATTTTCGATCGATTTGGCATGTTTAAATCAACAGACCCTGATGTTTGTGAGTGTGACTGATAACGCTTTTGATCGTAGTTTCTAAAGATGGACAACCTGCTAAACTTGTGTGGTAAGACAAGAATATAATGTTAAGCTTAAACAATGTTTATTCATCGCTGTCAATAAATATCTGCTTTTAATCCTCTATATTGTGTTGAAGTCTTAGATTATTTATGTCATGTACTTCAGTATATAATAAAATATCTGAATGTGATGGAGAGAGCTGTGTTGAGTTTTATTAATCGTTATACTGTGCTTTATACATATTTTAATAGAGAATTACTCCAATTATGCATAAAATTGAATCTTTAACACACAGATGAAATCACAAATTAATTTAATCCTCCATGTGAGGAATGATAATTGTTTAAATTAAATAAAAAAAGATTTTAACAACGTGACTGTTTGGTCGTTAGGACGAGCTCATCATGTCCCAGAAACGTTATTTGGTACGTCGCTGCGACGAATATGGGAATCACAACTGTGTTAGCTGGGAGAGCGCCACTGTTTCAAAACGTGCCCAGTTACATCTAGAGTTAGAACAATGTAGCACAGTCGGTTTGGTTCCAAAATGAGATAACTCATAAATAAATTTTCAAAAATCATGTTTTTTATGATATTATCATGTTTTTCTTGTGTTTAATTGTGTTAGTAACTAATATTATTTAGTTATGTATTAAGTCCAAACAAACCAACTGCAGTTTGATTGATATTAATTGGAACGCACAATAAAAAAACATGATCTTTAAAAGTGATCTCATATACATAAAGTATATACAAAAACTATAGTTAAACCTACTACTGTAGTAGAAACTTGGTTTAGCCAATAGTAATCGATACAACAAAAACATGGTTACTACACGTTTACCATAAAAAAACATCGTTAATTTTCATAAGCGCAGAAAGAAATTACTCACTTTTAACCTGGCGGACAACGGCACGTCTTGCCCTCCAACGGGGCGTTCCCCATAAGTGCGTGACGTCACATGAAAACTATCAATACTGCATGTCTCTCCTCTAAAATCTGACTAAAGGCTGAATGCTTTTTCTGAAGAAGCGCTTAACAACTAACTACTAGTTGGATCAGTGACAAATTGTGAAAAGCTTTTTCTCTTCCGTCTGCTAAATATGGAATAATTCCTACACCATAGAAATACAACAGCAATACAGTGTTTCTTTAAATACATATCAACATACCTGTATTATCGGCGGGGCTCGCTCTGTCCTGTCTGTTAACCACAGAATACACCAGTAGCTAGTTATAAACACACGATACAAAATATAGCGTCCATTACACACATTCAGGAAACGCTAACCATGTCTCCTATTAAACGTGCATTCATCTGTTACAACGGAAAGATTTACCCACTAACAAAACTTGTATAAACTCCACATAACAATGTTAACTTGAACTGATGTTGAAACATGACATGAAGCATTGTTTACAATTAAATACAATTAAATAAATCAGTCTTACCTCTCCTCTCTTGTAGGTCTCTGATGATCCGACAGAATGATCGTAAACAAAGATAGCAAATATTAACACACTGCAGGAGTGCTATTGCAATGAATGGGAAGGGAATGTAACGCTCAGTATGGCTGCTCTAGCGAAGGAAGTCCCGCCTTCCAGTAAAATGAGCCAATCAATCAATTGATATAGGCTGACGATGTCTGGGGCGGGGCTCTACACAGAGAGCGTCTTGCCGTGAGCCGCATGTGTAATATGGAAGGCCAACAGTGGCAAAGCGTCCGAAACTAACGCTTTAACACGCAATTTACGCGTTAACGCGTAGTTTAAAAAGACGTGTTTTGCATGCACATTTGACCTTGAAGAAAATTACACATTATGATGGGTGTGTGTGTGTTCGGTTCCGACAAGCTAACTATATTGCAGCATAGACTGCTTGAGGTGAGTTAACAGTGTTATGTGTGAATAAGGTAAAAGGTATATTAAAGAGATGAGTCTTTAGTCTAGTTTTAAACTTGACTGAGTGAGTCAAAATAAAATGGCTGCGCCTTTCGCCGTGTGTTTGCCAGTGCAGGAGTGAAGTTCCCCTGCTGGGCTGGATGCGTTCTCTAAGCCTGGGCTTTGTGCAGAAAAAAACACGTGGAGTAGAAGTGGTAGGAGTATTACAATTGCGTCGAAAACTTACCACGGATTTGTGAGCCTCAGCCCGGGATGTTTCCAGCGCTGTTTTACGTTCTCGCAGACACACTGACTGCACAGACTGAAGCTCGAACGTTTCCACGTCTGAAACATTAGCCACTGGTAATGTAATAGGCCTGAGGGCTAATACCGAATGATCGGATAAAAAATATTGTCTGTGATAATCATTTTGATATGGGATACACTTAAGGATAAGTTTTACCCTCGGAAAAATAACATTTAAAATCAAGATCAAGATTAAATCAATATCAAGAATAAGCTGAAAGGAGCTCCCAAACTACCAACCCTATCCACCTATGCAGTCTAGAGTACATGGTTTGGTGTGCATCAGGGCAGGTTGGTCCAAGTATGTTTTGCCAAACAACTCCTTTGTTTATGTATGCTGCCCCTCAACAAGCAGACTCAGCTTCTGGTTTATTGATCATTATTTTGTCATCCAAATCAGCATGTCAAGGAAGAACGTCATTCCTTATACGCTTATTCCACATCTAGTGGTTATTCGTGGTAACGATTAGATATGTAATACACAAATGAAACATTTACATTAGAAACATTAACGCAAAGGAAATATGAATGCATTTTAAACAAAGATATAGCATCAGCCATATCAGACAACACAGGAAACCCAAGAAATAGAACGAATGAACATTTTATTGTCAAGTATGCTTACAAGCACGCAAGCACGCACACATGTGGAATTTTGATTACAGCTTCCAGAGTACAGATATATTAAAACAGATAAAATGACTTAAAACAAACTCAATACTAAAGAGAAAAAATGAATAAATTGCATTGAATGATATGTCTTCTTAACGGGATTATCGTTAAACCGAACTAATTAAAATGTAACTGTTAAATCATGAATTACACTTCTCCATTAAATCATGCAGAAGGAAGCTTCAACACTCTCAAGGAGTTCCACATCCAATACAGCAATAGTTATATTCTAACATAAATCAGTCATTACTTCAGGTTTCATGATTCTGACTGGTTAAGATGAAGAAGCTAAATTGAGAGAATCTACACACATGAACATTCTGTTATTGGAATTTCTCCATTGATTACTTGTATGAGAGCAGAGGTTTTAGTTTGCACAAAGTGATTAACATGTTGATGTCCAGTCTCTTTAATTTGGTCATCCTGCCATTAATAGCTAACCTATTCACCCCTGACAGAATAGATGCAACTGAAATCTTATCATACAGAGAATTGCCCGCTGTGGTTTATGTGACCTAGACTGCCATAGTCACCTGAACAGGTCAAAATGATACTGTTGGGGACAAAAATATTATCACCATTGGTAAATGAGCAACAAATGCGGTGAAAATAAATCTGCATGGTTTCTCCTTTTGGTCTTTTATAAAAAAACACACACAAAAAATCCAATGTTTCCTTGAAGTAAAACATCTCGAAAAGGATTGAGTGTTACGATCAGCACAGGGACTCCAGAGGTTGAGGATTCAATTGCAGCGAGTTTATTAAGGGTAAACCACAGACATAATCAGGCATTAAGTCCAACACACAGGTAGTAATGTTACGTTCTGTGCCGAGGCTTTGGAGCGCGTTCCGACTGAGTGGTTCAGTAAGCGGTTCAAATATTGCCGTGACATTTTGACAGCTATATAAACAAAGTTACACAAGCACATTCACTGCCCTCTGCCCAATTAAGCACAGACACGTCCCTGTTTTATAATAATAATAATTATTATATTGCCCCTTATGCCTATCATGACCAAATAACTGATTTACACACATTTGATAGCCCCATTAATTTCAAGTCAATACGTTTATTACACAGTTTGTGACGATGTCACTATGAAAAATAAAATTAATCAGCATTTATGCAGTTCTTTTGAATCTATTATTCTTTATTATTAGAAATGTCTTTCATCACCAGTTATGTCACCTAAAAGTATTAATCACTATTCGTTTTCATTGATATTTAACTCAATTATATCTTTAAATTTATGCAGCATTAGTAATTTTATGTAGCAGTTTCTGTTATTTGGTTGGTTACGGTGCAAGTTCCACTCATGGATGTACCTTTATTAAGAACGGACATCCGGTGTTCAAAATGGCGACGGCCAAGTGGCAAGCGGTATATCGCTGAGATCCCTTTGAAGACTCACGCGGTCTTTTGTTATTTTAACCGCAGTGAAAGTTAAATACGTTGGCGATTATAGTGAGCTAATGACTTCTTACTGGATTATCACCCTGCACGGAGTACCAGACTGATTGTTGTTTAAATGCTGTATGGATACCGTCGAGCAAGTGTGTATTCTGACGGAGTGGAAGTCTGAACACTATTATCTGAATAATCAAGGAGTTATAGAGCCACGGAAATGAATCGGACCTTCTGCAAAACTGAGGTCGTGATTCGTGAGTAAAATACGGCGGTTGTGGATACTGTTGATGCCTGATGATATTATTATGATTGTTCTTTTTGCCACATTGACTATTGAACATTCATTTTTGCTGGATGAACAGAACTGAACTGAATGTTTTGGGACTTGAACTGAACTATTTTTCTTGGCTGGATTACATTGCTTATATTCTGGACAAATGCTGATGAACTGGTTGCTCTCTTTTTCCCCTGTCTTTATTATCTTTGGGTATGCTTTTCTGAACTTTGAACATACAGATTCGAAAGTTGAATAATGGGATTTATTGTGTTCAATGTTTTGTTTCCTCTCTCTGTCAAAGACTGTTTATTTGCAAAAGTTAAAAATGTTCTAACTCATAACTACAGGGTCTGTGAATATTTATATACATCGGACTTTGTAAGTTTCTTGACTAAAAGTAAAGTTGGGTTTGATTAAATGACAGTAACTCTGTCTGGCACCCCAGTAATAAAAAACAAAAATTTAATCAACCAAATAACAAGCGTTACAAGTTATGTTATAAAATCATTATATACCACCAGAAAAGACACATTATATTCATATAAATAGATTAGTCTATGTGGAAATTATTTTTTCTTCACCGTTATTTCGAAGCCTTCACTGGCGCAAAATACAATGCATCACAGACCACATCTGTAATGTATCTGCTTGTTTTATGAAGCCTCGAGAATTGAACCCTTTTGTGAACCACTTGGCTGAAAAGGTTCAATGCTTCTTGGGGCTTCATCTCACAACCACTACACACAGGTGATCAGTCCACACAGAGCTAACACATCCAAAGGGCAATCCAAACACGTAATCCAATAAAGGTAAAAGTAAAAAAAACCCACAGATGAAAGGTCAAAACTTGAAACACTGCAAACTAAGAAACCAAAACAAGGCCCTGGGAAACCTCACCAGCAGGGACCACTCAGAAGGGCAGTAGTAACACAAAACTTCACAAAGACTGATTGAATGAGCCTGGTTATATAGAAAGAGGTGGACAGATAACTAGACACAGGTGAATGTAATACTGACTAATGAGTCCAAAGGTTTATGGGAAATGTAGTGTATTGGCAGTCAGGGTGATGAGGGGAGTGCCCTCTAGTGGATCTGCAGGGCACTCCAATCGGTGATCGTGACATTGAGTTACACAAAATAAAAAGTGGCTTTAAGGAAATAGAAAAACAATACAAAATCCCATTTCCAACATCAGGGCAATGATCAATAAGTTTTAATCGCCTGGAGATGTTGAAAATCTTCCTGAAAGAGAATGTGTGTCTATATTGTCTTAATGCACAGTGAGGAGAAGAATTTAAGTGGCCAAAGACTCTTCCAAGATCACAGCTGGAAAACTGTTGAATTCATTTGAATTTTGGGATCAGAAAGCAATTTAAAAAATAAAGGAAAACTGCACCTCCATCACCACAAGTTGATTGGGACACTGTTCAAGAAACAAATCTTCTGCTCTCATGCAAAGATAAACTCCACCATTTGAATCTGCCATACTTGATCTTCAACCAGGACTGGGGTCTATGGCCACATGAAATGAAAAGAGTTTTTTGGCAGCAATAACACAAGATAGGTTTGGTGCACACATTGATCAAAAATCCACATTCCATATCCACATTTAAATATACCACTGGATCTTTATTGTGGACCTACTTTTATACCAGAGGTTCTGGACATCTTGTTCAAATACATGGAATCATGTTTTCTATCAAATTCCAACAGATAAAAAAATCTAAACCTGACATTCTGTGCTAGAAATCTTATAATGGGTTGTGATTAGATCTTCCATCATGGCATTCAAAACGAACATCAAATTGAACAACAACAAAAAACACTTCCAGGGCTGAAGCATTTAGTGGGATGGGTATCGACACAGCGGAAGACAGGGTGAAGGAAGAGCGGGCTTGGGAGAGAGAGTGAGGAGGAAGAAAGGCAAAACACAAAAGGAGGAAAGACTGAAGGGACGGTTGCTATGGCTTCACCTTACTTCAAATATAAATATACAGAAAGTAGAGAATAATTCATGGTTTAAGTCTCTAATGAATGCGTAGGCTCTCTCTTCCTGCTAGGTCAGTTTTACTGTGAAAATGGACTTCTTATCATCATCTACGAAAAACATCTTATGTTAACACACACTCTACCCTCGAGCAGTTTGTGTATGTGTGATTGTATTGTTTCAGTAAAGTGTGAAAGAGTGGAAAATGTATCTATTGATAACCAATCATGTGAGCTTGATTTACCCAAGTAATGATGTAGTTAGTTGACCCTGTTAGCTTAAATACTTCTGCATTTTGGATGTAAGGCAGGTCAGCCTGTAGAACTCTTTGAGAGTGCTGAAGCTGACTTCTGCTGGCAAAACTACAAACTATTTTTCTTCAGTAAATTTTCTTGTATTGATTACATTCTTGACTTCTTGTCAAAAATGGGGTACAAGCGTCATTGTGCCAAAATATTATTTAACGTTTTTTAAAATAAAACGTTATAAAAAATATAACGAAAAAGTAATTATCTAAAACGTTTTAGTTTCACTTTTGTCTAGCATTTTAAACGAGTTCAATAAATATATAATTTATTTAATCAAGTTATTATGTCAACCAATCACTCTTTGACAGTCAAATGACCAAATGGATTTGAGCAAAGAAACTTCCCAAAGCGCAGAACAGAACATGAAAATGAAAAGTAAATTGACAAGTAAAAAACAAGTTATTTAACGTTGCCTGAGAGGTAGTTCATATTATAATACAATATCAGGTCACCTCTAGGCCTGCATCTTTGGCGCTTATAAAATAAATCTATGTTTGTGAAGGAGCTTTATAATTACATTTAATTACATAGTCTGAGATGGTTGTTAAAGCTGTTAAGTCTCCCACTATCACGCACTATCGGGTTCTTCATTAATCGTCGGACGCGTTTTCCCCATATGACAACGCGAGCTGTGCAGTTTGAACGTCCGGTCCGTGTCCTTCACATAACGCGAGCAGTTGCGTCTTCTGCAAACAGCGCGCATGACACAGAGCCCCGGGAGATATTGCGTGTGGACACTGAAACAGCGCAATGATTGACAGGATGACAGAGAGAAGAACGCAAAAGAACGTTTGTTAATAAAAAATAATTTGAACGTTCAATGTAAGTGAGTTTGTCTTTGTGGTTCACATTTTATGAAAACATCATTAAAGTAAAACAAACTAAAAATGCTTAAAGCAAGGGGAAAATCCAAAGATTTTTTATTTATTTGCTTTACAATATCTGTTATCCATGTTATTTCGTTTTTTCAATAAAATGTTCATTATAAATGCACAGTAAAGGTATGTTTAACATAGTCTATTTTATTATTGTGTTTTTATTAAATATTAATGAACCACAAACTAAGCATTCGTTTTAAAGTAGGCCTAAGTGGGAAATAAACAAAGACCGTTTGTATATTTGCGTTATACAACGCGAGTATATCATGTGATATATCTTATTCGTCTTATTCTGATAATAATAAATAATGTTAATAATACTTTTTGTTGAAGGAAAGGGAATAATCTAAATGTATAACTTTAAAGATCAAAATAAGTTTATTTCCTCATCAGCACATCTCTAATGGGCTACAACTCGATTGTTACTTATATTTGGGATATTTAAAGAAGTTTTATTGTTTAAAACTTGACAAGTTTTTTTGTTATAGGTTTTAAATGTAAAAATTCTAGACTACATAAGTGAAACTCACTTTTCAAAGAATACAATAAATAGCCTTATTTGAAGTCTTATTTAGTTATTATAAGCAAAATATCAATTTAAAAACTGTTTAGCCTGTTATCCGATTAATAAAAAAAAACAATCGTCCAATTATACGGTTATTAAAATAATCGTTAGTTTCTGCCCTAATTTATTGTGTATGTCTGAACATAAACTTTATGTACTTTTACTACTTTTTGCTCCTTTGTTTCATTATTTTTCAGATTGTTATTTATCTTTTCAGAATTGTGTATCTGTTACACAGTGTGAAGCAGTTGGAAAAGTGTTTCTGTAAAAGGAAACCTATATGCTTCTGTTATAGATGCAAATCTGATTGTCACCGTCACATGATGTAAAATAGAATGACTCCAAAGGTAATATACAACTTGTCTGCGGATTTTTTATTTGTTGTGTGTTTTCTATATTGGGGTGGCTGATGGGGCGCCAATACTGATCTCGCATACCCCTCAGAAAATGTGCAGTTGCGCCCCTGGTCAGGTATATGCCTGTGTAAACAGACATATATACTTATTGCGGGATACTGCACAGCCGTTAATGCAGGGAATGCACTATAACCACGGCTGTGATGCACCACTCCGAGTGCGGGGTGGGAAAGACACTAAGTGGGTGTACACTGGTATAAAATCACAAACCAGAGCTCTGTAGTTTCTTCCATTCAGATAGGAGTACTCCGATTTAGATGTTTTAGTAAGTCTGAAAAAAATATTTTTATTTTCAAATCAACAAAAGTTGGTCGATCCAGGGATGCATCGGGAACGATCCTGTGTTTGATAAAGATGATCATAATTTGACCCAATTTGGTAATGACCAGTATATGCGATTTAATTATTCTTTGTGGTTTTGCCAGTAAGAAGTCAAGCTGTATTTGTAAGAATTTACCGCCTCACTCTTTCACTTCTACCTTTCTCATGGTTTACTTCTACCTTTCTCATGGGTTTCAATGTTTAAGAAATGGCTTACGCATTAAGTAACAAAGTCAGCCTTGAAACAGATAAAGAAATGGAACCGAGCAGATGTTGTTGTTGAACAACTCCGCTCTGAAGCACTTAGTCGAAAGGAAATCTGTGAATTTATTAAAAGAATGTTAGGGTTACAAATTCTTAGCTGTATGTGCTTATTCATGGATCAGTAAAATGGGAGGTGTCCCGTTTTCCTTGGAGAGGGAAATAGTGAAAGTAGCTAAAAGGTGTCACAACCTCACATATAAAACAAAATATTTATATATATGTTTTTGGTATTAATGTTGACATGTGATCTGAGAATACAAGAGAACTGCTTATCAGTAGCTCTGTCCACATTCCTGACATTTGATAATTCACTATGAATAAAACGTGGGCACAGCATCTGCTGATGTGATGAAGGGTGAAACAAATCTCCCACACGTGATAGTGAGTTTTGACTTTAGCCTGTCAAGGCATAGAGCCTGTGGCTATCACATATTCTATCTAAACAAAGGGAAGTGAAACCACATCTGATTCTTTGCATATAGTGAGTTTAAATGGTAAAAGTATTTTATATAAAAAAAGTATAGTATATCAAAGTATAAATTATTCAGTTTCTAATTCTCTTGTACTTGCAAACACTAAAAATGTCTTATGGACAGAATTCTGTGTTGGTAAAAACACAGTAGTCAGCATAATTCATGTTGATATTTTGAAAAACCTAGAAGCTGATGTTGTACTTTTAAGAGATACTGTAAGATTGTGCTTGGCTGTAACAAAATTGTTATTTTATCTTAACCAGGCCCCCACCATGAAATCGGATGCAGTGGCAGAGATGGAGACTCATTCTGAATGGAAATTCATTATTCCAAAGTTTCCTGATGTGTGGGCAAAAGACAAATTTGGAGCTGCAAAAGTACAACCACCATTCCAGAACCCATGCATGTTGACAAACGTTGATATATTTTAAAAAAGAGCTAAAAATGTTGAAAGAGTTACATAAACAGGGGATTGCAGTTCTGTGCTCATCCTTCACCAAATTAACATTTAAGACGTACATATTTTTAAATGAAGTATACTGTTCAAATAGTTGTGGTTATTCTTCAATTGTCTTATTTATATTACAGGTGTTTCCATTGACTATGATGGTTCCTGAAATGCCTGTTTGCCAAACCCAAAGAAAATGTTTTGTAGTGCCATATGAGAGAGAGACGCCATGATTATTTTTGTCTGATGGGATGGAGCGAAAGCCAGTGTGCATGAGGTGATGACCCAGTGACGGGTAAGATTCTCCGGTGGCCAGAGCAGGACAACCTAAGGCAGGGCTTCATCGCCACTGGCACCTGCCCAATAAGGGAGGTGTAATCTGAAGGGAGTGGATGTGATGCTTCTTTTGGGCCAAGAGTATCAAATGGGGAGTTGTAAAAAATTACAGACTGTCTCTAAATAGAATTCACTCCAAGAAACTGCTAATGATGCTCATCCCAGAAAACAGGACTTGATAGTCATAGAAACAGTATCTCCTCATATTAAGGCAATTTTGGCAAAATGGTGGCGGGGAGACTGAAGGAGCCAGCATGGATAACAGAAACACGTGACCTTGCTTAATATACACAAAACATATCTGTGTAAACACATCATATCACCACATCATTTGGTTAAGAACACCTAGGGACAGTTTAACTTGTTTTTGTATCATAGTTTGGTACATGCAGAGCTGGAAGTTAAGCTATATGATTTCCAAAACATGGTGGTAGCCTAAGATAAAAAAAATTCTTGCATTGATTTTTGGAAAAGGTGTCTAGGTTGTCTTAAAGTGTCTCTTTAAAAGCTTAAAATCCCATTGGGCCATGCTCCTCCGACACATTCGCAAATCAATTTCATAGGTCTATTGCCTCCAAGTGGGGGATCCAAGGAGGTTACTTTTCAGATTGGAAAATATCTGCTTTATGCATTTGGGGGACTGTTAGGGCTAACTGTACTTTGTCTGTGTTTGGATGGTGGTTTGTCCTATCTTTTAAAGTCTGCTCGCAGAACAGTAAATTCCATTAAGGAGGCGAAGCAGCTGTTGATGCTCACAACCAACTAACTTGCTCTGCCATCTGACCAGAGATGACATCAATGACCTCCTGTGAGTGGAGGACTAGGAGAGCCCCTCCCATGGGGACCAGAATTTTTAGATTCTGGCATGTCCGTGGTGGGTTGAAGAGACGAGTGTGACCCATCAGTGAAGCACTCGTCACCACTCCTGTTCTCCGTAGCGACCTCACTAGACCGGACGTGAGGTATTGGATCTCACATTGGTCTAACACGGGGGACTGAAGGGACGGTTGCCGTGGCTTCACCTTACTTCAAATATAAATATACAGAAAGTAGAGAATAATTCATGGGTTAAGTCTCTAATGAATGCGTAGGCTCTCTCTTCCTGCTAGGTCGGTGTTACTGTGAAAATGGACTTCTTATCATCATCTACGAAACACATCTTATGTTAACACACACTCTACACTCGAGCAGTTTGTGTATGTGTGATTGTATTGTTTCAGTAAAGTGAGAAAGAGTGGAAAATGTATCTATTGATAACCAATCATGTGAGCTTGATTTACCCAAGTAATGATGTAGTTAGTTGACCCTGTTAGCTTAAATACTTCTGCATTTTGGATGTAAGGCAGGTCAGCCTGTAGAACTCTTTGAGAGTGCTGAAGCTGACTTCTGCTGGCAAAACTACAAACTATTTTTCTTCAGTAAATTTTCTTCTATGGATTACATTCTTGACTTCTTGTCTTCATTCATTCATAACTGGTCTATGGGTCTTTAACTGTAAATCCCCTACAAGACAGTATGGAAAGAAGGGAGGAGGTGAGGGATGAAGGGTGTCTGGGTTTTCGCAGCATGCCACTAACACTGTATGTCACCGATTTTCTCTGTTTTACTAACTTCTTCTGAATGCAGTCCAGTTGGATTCGAAGAGTTTCAAACTGTGCTCCAGGAAACAACTTTTGCTTCACCTTTGCTGAGCCAATCATGGCGATTAGAGACTCCAACTGGTCTGCTTGGTGCCTGTTGGCTGATTTCACTTGATGTAAACACATAACACTGTTGTCATAAAAGAATGGCCAGACAGTTAGAAAGCATGGAAATTTATGTTGGTAATTTACACATGGTTGTATTGTTACAATGTCATCTGTCAAGTAATGGGATTTATTAGGCACAAGAAACCAGTTCAAAGCAGACAAAAAAGGCAAGTGTCCTATGGTGCCTTCTTGGTGTGCAGTTTACCAAAACTTAAGCAGTAGAATTACATATAGTACTCAATAGGGATGAAACAATACACTGAGCTAACAATTCTATACATGGTCCATGATTAGGTTTGTGAATAAAATGTGAAAATAAAAATTCAAATAACATTTATTTTCAAATCAGAATTCACATTGACAAATCATTTTCTTAAAGAACTGAAATATACAACAAAAAGGAACAAAAGTAATTTAAGATTCAATAATATAAAAACCAATAAAAATGATGATTTGACTTTAGTGGTTCTCTAAAGGAGTTCTTAAATCTGTTTAGTTTGTAACGAGATGTTCTGAATCTCCTTCCAGAGGGCAAGAGTGAAGTACATGAGACAGGTCATTTAAAATCCTTTTGGCCTCGTTCAATGTACATAGCTCATACAGAGCTTGAATACTAGTCATTTAGACCAATAATCTTTGTAGCAGTTCGAACAATATAAAGTATCTTTGATTTGGATTTTACCGAGAGATTACCATACCAAGTGGACAAGCCGTACCTATTAACACTTTCTAATAAAGACTGATAAAAGAGAAACATGATTTTCCTGTCTACTCCATACATCCGTAATCTTCTGAGAAAGTACGGTCTCTGATAAAGCCTTTCACACACCCAGTTAACATGGGTTTCCCACGCGAGAGATTTGTCAATATACACTCCTAGATACTTGTATGATTGTTCGTGTGAAATCTCTTGATTATGGACAAGAACAAGCGTATGAACTCATTAGTAAACAGCGTAAAGAGGACTGGAGAACTAACAACACCCTATGGGACACCAGTACTGCAGTATTTTATTTGAGATAAACGTTATTAACTTTGACTCACTGGGTCCTGTTAGTTAAAAAGGAGTGATACCAGTGCATAATTGCAGAACTTACATCTAACTACCTTAATTTATTCATTAAAAGAGCCAGTCTTCGCTGTTTTTGAGGCTTTGATTGTTTTTTGGGTGTTTAACAATGGATGTTCATGTTTCTAATAAAAAAACCGCTTTATATTTCAAGTCTATTGTTGACCGCTGTCCCTCTTCTAACAAAACGACAGGATTTCTACCGGTCTATATAAAGTCCCTCCTTCCGAAACGCTCTGATTTGTAAAGCTGACCCGGTCTGTCGTGATTGGTTCCCCACTTAGAGCGTGTTTGTAAAGCTGTCCCACCCATACCATATCAGAGAGCTTCCGCTTCTCAGGCTGAAAGTGAAAGTAGTTTAGCGAGTAGCTCAGTTAAATGTTTACAATCTCTGAGTGAGAACCAGCACTACTCCAGCGGCTCTTCCTCTTCTTTAAGAAAGGCCTCGCCCATTTTTTCAAGTAGGGGTCTCTGCAGGTTGGAGAAATGGGCGTGTCGAAACGTGGGGGAGTGCCGAAAGGTCTTTTCAATTGGACACGAATGCTGCCTGTTCAACATCATCTTAAACACTATTGGCCTACATCTAAAGCCACTTTTTCACTGTGGTGTTTTTGTATCGAAGATTTTAAATATGAAACCAAGAATCTGCAGTTGATTTATAAAGATACTAGTGCCTATTTTAAAATTGGCCTCGACGCGAATCTAATGTGTGAGTTCTCCGTGATCACCGGGCTGTTAGCGCCGCCAAGAACAACTTGATAGCAGCAAATACACCTCAAATTGACCGCTGACTCTAATATCACTTAAGTGGTAATAGGATTATTAGCCTAGTTTTGGTTACATTTCATAATGGGCAATCGTTGGTCTGATGAATCTTTCGAGACTAATCATTTTGACTGAGGTCAGTCAGTTTCATATACACAGCCTGGCTGTATGTATTTGGAGCACTGCCTGTGTACTTTTGACTGAATTGTTTTTCTCTATTGTGCAAAGTACTTCTTATACTTTACAATAAAATGTGTTTTGTATTTGATTAAAATGAAAATAATCACATTACCTTAACTATTTAAAATGAAACTAAAAGAAGCAGGTGTTAATGTTATATTGCATTTTATTGTAAATGTAAAATTAAGGTACAGGGGATACACATATTTGATTTGAACTATTTAGAAATAACTGATATTTAAGGAACAGCTGATAAGTGTCACAATCAAATGTGAATTACAATTATTATTTAAAGGGTGGTACAATGTCTCTAAAATAATAACACTTGTAACTGCACTAGCGTTTCTAGCGTTAAGTTCATAATAATTTACTTTCCTTGGTGTCATGATAGAATAACAACATGTCATACTGTAAAAGGCATTTCTACCATTTTACTACAACTATGATTTAGTGTATGTAAACAAAAACATATACTGAAATACATATACTGAAAAAGACTGAAATACTCATAAAACATATACTGAAATACATATACTGAAAAAGACTGAAATACTCATAAAACATATACTGAAATACATATACTGAAAAAGACTGAAATACTCATAAAACATAACGACAGCTGCTTCTAGATGAGTAAGAGCTATTTACTTAGGCCTACCTTCTGTAATTTATTATTAAGCAATTTAGCAAAAACACAGACTTGTCTGATAAAATTTAATTTAGTTTTTAAGGGCTTATGATCACAAATTTACAATTTGAAACCTTTGCATTACACACCTTATTGCGATCTTCTTCCTGTTTAAAAGAAATGACGTATGTGTGTGGTTATTGGTCAACTGAGTTGGGAAGAAAAGGGCACCTTTGACCAATGAAAAACCTTTCGACATGCCCCCTATCTTTCGTCCTGCCCCCACCTTTCGACATGCCCAGTTCTCCGACTTGCAGTTACCCCGTCGCCATTTCTTTGAGTATTCCTTTGGGCTTTTTCAAAAACTCAGAATAGTGACATCATGTCCCCAGGAAGTAAAGGGCTGTAGTCCGATTCCAGCCGTTCTCTGTAGTCCTTGAAAAGCGAATTCTGTTAAAGACAATATCTCGCTTGGCATTGAACTTTGAGCTTTATCATTTTGCAGGTATTGTTTATGCTCTAACAGCAACATTACACACTAACTAAAGGTTGAAAAATGCAATCGCGGGGAACGTGGCCTTTAAAACAAATGGTTGAATGGTGTCAAAAGGTGAACTAAAATCTATAAAAAGTGCTCTAGCATAAGCATCTGAATCCTCCAAATGACTTAAAACCAGGTGCATCAGACTATTGTTCGCATCGCCTGTACCTCTTCTTTTTCTATATGCAAATTGAAGAGGATCTAAAAGACTGTTGACATTATCTCTTAATATGACACCATACATTTTTCAAAACATGGGGGTAGGAACAGGGGTAGGGTTACCCCTAAACCTGGCTAAGGCTTGTTTGCAGGACAGTAGATGTGATTTTGACACAACAGAGAGATAATTTACTCATTTACAATTGTTATACTGCTGGTTCATGTCCAGTTTAAAGCGGTTTTTAGTGCCTCAGCTGCTTCATGGAGGTCCTGGAGGCTAAATTCACTCTTGATAGCCAGGTATGAGATGTGCTTTAGGTAGTTGCCATCAGTGAAATCAAACAACTTTTTTTAAGCATGCACTCAAGCAGCAACTGTTTTATCCTGCTTTGGCTTCAACACGATAACACCTGCACTGTGCATAATTATTGTTTTTTATTACAGAATTTGACAAAGTTTCCGATTTCAGGACTGTCACTCTGAGTGGGGGGAAAGGCTTCCATGTAGTAACTGCAGAGAAACCTACTAACCAAATGTGCTGGGAAAGTGTGGAATTACAGCACCCAAGGGGAGTTTACATGTGGAAATACCACAGATGCACTTTATACCACAGTAGGTAACACATCTGGCTGAACCCCGGAACAAAGTACTGCCGAAAGGATGCACCAACCAGCCTCACTGGAGAAAACAGATTAGGTCTCTGTCTAGAGGAAGACAGGAAAACTAGACAGCAGAAATACCTCATATGGGACTACCAACAAGGAAATCTATATCATAAAATTATATGCAAAAATCTCTAGGTACCTGCTAAACAAAGAGAATGTTTGTATATCCCTAACACTTTTTATAGAAGTAAGCGCCATCAGGAGACCATCTTTTGAAATAGGGCTCTAAACTTTTATCAAGCTAAGGCCTTAAAAAGAGCTCTCTAAAGGACCACAAGCACAAAAGAAGCCAGGCCTGGGAGAAATCTGAAAATAAGGTGCTGCTTGCATAAGGATTTCCCATCCAGCATAGCTTGATGTGCCACAATAGTAGGCACTTAGACCTTCAGGGTGGAGGAAGACAGCCATTACTCAAATTCTTTCAGTAAAAAGTATAAACACTGACACGACGGAGCATCTCTGTGGGTCTGCCCCAAGGGAAGAGCAGCAGTCCACGAAAAGATACCACTCCAAATAAGAGATGCCTTATAGAGGGGGCTCTAACCCTCTATATGAAAGCATATGCGCTGCCTGATTGAGGCTGCCTGGGATGTGAGTCGTTAAGACTTCAACCTCTGCTGATTCTATAGGTGGAAGTGGCAGGCGAGTTGCAATGGCAAAAAGCAACGGGAGCGGAAACCTCCATCGTGATTTATTTACACACATGGTGATATCTAGCTGGATGAACACATGCTCTTCCTGAATCAAAGTCCACAGCCTCCACAAGGCAAGCAAAACTGCCAATAACTCCAGACAGTTAGATATGCCAATGTTGGTGAGGCCATGTGTGGGGCCCAGAAATTGTATACTCGCGGCATCCGACAGACCATGTTCAATGTGTCTGTTGTGACGACATGCAACACGCCTCAATACTTGTTCTAAGGGTACTTCTGTCCGTAGAAACTCTCTGCATCCCAAGAAAAGCTCTGCACAGGGAATGCAAGTTGTCTGCCTATGATGGTGGGAACCCACCTTTCAATGCTGTGACGGGTCATCATCCTCCCAAACCCAAACATGAAAATAAATCCACCAGACGGAGGATTATCTGTAATGTTGAGAACTCAGGATTAAGACAAATTTGCATGAGTGTGAAGGGAAACAGGAGGACTCGCTCAGCAAAAAAACCTCTATTGTATTTCCCAAATTGCTCTTAAAGGGATACTCTGTAGCATGGAAATTCTGTCCTGAATTACTCAGCCTTAAGTCGTACGATAACCCTAGGACCTCCGTTCATCTTCAGAACTCAAATTAAGCTTTATGACTCCCGCCCAGAGACAGCAACGTAACTGGCAGAATGTCATCTTAATTATCATGCTACTGTGGAGTATCCTTTTAAGCACATCTGCAGCACAAACAGCAGCCCAGGGAACATCCAAAGTGGTCCGTTGATTAAAAAAAAGAGACCAGCACACATAATGTCCCAGGGGGAATGCCCCAAACAGAGAAGCAGAGTAATGCAATAGCATGCACAGATCTGCTCTGAAGAACAAACCTCTTTTATACCCAGATAACTGGGGCGGAGACAGGCCCAAAAATCCCACTCGCTAACTCTCATGGCACTGTTTAGAAGGAAACCGAGTGATTGGTCTCTTAAGATCGAACCCCTAGTATAAAGTCATCTACACAACGTTGAGTAAGTGACAGAAAGGTAACTCACAATTCTATTTATGTTCTGATAAGTGACCTGCATGAATAGTGACATCAGTTTCTTCTTTAAGCAGTGATATGACTTATTTGTGTTTCTGCTGATGTCTTTGAAGACCAATAAACCTGTTAAAACTCTTTCCACATGGTACACAGTAATAGAGGTTCACTCCTGTGTGTGTTTTCTGGTGTCTACTAAGGTGACTTGACCGAGAGAAATTCTTTCCACACTGTGTGCAGTGATATAGCTTCTCCTCTGTGTGTGTTTGCTGGTGTACACTAAGATGACTTGACTGAGAGAAACTCTTCCCACACTGTGAGCAGTGATACGGCTTCTCTCCTGTGTGTGTGCGCTGGTGTCTTGTAAGATGACTTGACCGAGAGAAACTCTTCTCACACTGTGAGCAAGGATACAGCTTATGTCCTGTATGTGTTTGTTGGTGTCTACTAAGACGACTTAACTCTGAAAACGTTTTGCCACATTGCGTGCAGCAGTACGGCTTCTCTCCTGTGTGTATGCGCTGATGTACACGGAGATTGGAAGAATGAGAGAAACTTTTCCCACACTGTGAGCAGTGATATGGCTTTAATCCTGTGTGTGTGTGCTGGTGTATAGTAAGAAGACTTAACAGAGAGAAACTCTTCCCACACTGTGAGCAGTGATATGGCTTCTCTCCTGTGTGTATATGCTGATGTCTACTGAGATTAACCAACTGAGAGAAACTTTTACCACACTGTGTGCAGAGATACGGCTTCTCTCCTGTGTGCATGCGTCGGTGTCTACTGAGATGACTTGAATGAGAGAAACTCTTGCCACACTGTGTGCAGTGATACGACTTCTCTCCTGTGTGTATACGCTGGTGTACATTGAGATCACCTAACCGAGAGAAACTCTTCCCACACTGGGAGCAGCAATACGGCTTCTCTCCTGTGTGTGTGCGCTTGTGTGCAATAAAATGACTTGACCAAGAGAAACTCTTCCCACAATCTGCACAATGGTGAGTTTTCTCCTTGCCTTCTCTGTGTTTTAGTTCGTTCTGAGTGGCAGAGCAGAGATTATCAGATGATACATGTTCTGTTTTCAAGGTCGTCTTAGGTACCATGTCCTCACTGTCAATCTCTCCACATTTCAGCATTTTGTCACACTCCTCATGATGGCATCTTCTCATATGTTTGTGGAGATAAGTTTGAGCCGTGTATGACAATGAACACACAGAGCAGGAAAACACTGGACAGGAACCGTTCTCTAAAAAAGACGACAAAGAAAAGAAGTAAACCCTCATTCATTCAACATTACATGACAAAACATTACATAATAAGGTGTTAATACATTTCAGATATACATTTCTGTTTCACTTCTACTCTTTAAACCAGGGGTCTCCAACACTGTTCCTGGAGAGATTCCATCCCGAAGATTTCAGCTCCAACCCCAATCAACACAGCTGAAGCAGCTAATCAAGGTGTTCAGGGTTGCTTGATAATTACAAACAGGTGTGTAGAAACTGGGTTTGAGCTGCAGTCTGCAGGACGGTGGCTCTCCAGGAGCAGGTTTGGCAATCCCTGCTTTAAACATTTTGTATTTTAATACCACTTATTGCCCAATATACACAACATTCTCAATGAATTATTTTCTGTTTCTGTTGTCAGTTCTTATTTATTTGTGTTCAGCGACCGTAAGTGCATTTAAACTGCCCACTCTGCTAATTTAGGAAAAGAGATTAGTCAGCAGAAGTCTGCAGTAGTACGAAAGTCTGCTCAATACCTTGTTTTTTGTTGCCTACACTGTTATCCATTATCAGTTAAGAGTAATCTATCTTATTTTGTTTCTGCTCATTGAGTGACTGCTGAAGTGTTAACGTTGTCTTCATGTTGAAAAAAAACAGCATATGCTGGTTAGGTAGGTTTTGAAGCATGGTAGCTGGTTTTATCTTGTTTTAGCTGGTCATGTGCTGTTCCTTAGTTGGTCATGAGCTGGTCCTGAGCAGGAGCTAGTAGTTTAGGACCAGCACATGACCATCTTAAACCAGTACATGACCAGCTCAATCCAGCTACCATGCTTCAAAACCTACCGAACCAGCATATGCTGGTTTTTTCAACAGGGACTGTGTGAACTATCATGACTAAGATGGTATTTGCTGCTCGTTGCTATTGCACATTATAGTTTTTGCATTTAAAAGTGTGGTGCTGGTAGATCATTGTTTCAACACGAGGGTCGTGTCTGTCGATCGTGAAGGCATGTTCAGGTGTATTCTACACTGCGTTCCAAATTATTATGCAAATTGGATTTAAGTGTCGTAAACATTTAATTTTATATTGTTCAATTAAACTTATGGATGGTATTGTGTCTCAGTGCTCTTTGGATCACTGAAATCAATCTCAGACACCTGTGATAAGTAGTTTGCCAGGTGAGCCCAATTAAAGGAAAACAACTTAAGAAGGACGTTCCACATTATTAAGCAGGCCACAGGTTTCAAGCAATATGGGAAAGAAAAAGGATCTGTCTGCTGCCGAAAAGCGTCAAATAGTGCAATGTCTTGGACAAGGTATGAAAACATTAGATATTTCACGAAAACTTAAGCGAGATCATCGTACTGTGAAGAAATTTGTGGCTGATTCAGAGCACAGAAGGGTTCGTGCAGATAAAGGCAGAATGAGGAAGGTTTCTTCCAGACAAATTCATCGGATTAAGAGAGCAGCTGCAAAAATGCCATTGCAAAGCAGCAAACAGGTATTTGAAGCTGCAGGTGCTTCGGGAGTCCCGAAAACCTCAAGGTGTAGGACCCTCCAGATGCTTGCAGTTGTGCATAAACCTACTATTCGGCCACCCCTAACCAATGATCACAAGCAGAAACGGTTGCAGTGGGCCCACACATACATGAAGACTAATTTTCAAACAGTCTTGTTTACTGATGAGTGCCGTGCAACCCTGGATGGTCCAGATGGATGGAGTAGTGGATGGTTGGTGGATGGCCACCATGTCCCAACAAGGCTGCGACGTCAGCAAGGAGGTGGCGGAGTCATGTTTTGGGCTGGAATCATGGGGAGACAGCTGGTGGGCCCCTTTAGGGTCCCTGAAGGTGTGAAAATGAACTCTGCAAGGTATGTAGAGTTTCTGACTGAGCACTTTCTTCCATGGTACAAAAAGAAGAACCATGCCTTCCGTAGCAAAATCATCTTCATGCATGACAATGCACCATCTCATGCTGCAAAGAATACCTCTGTGTCATTGGCTGCTATGGGCATAAAAGGAGAGAAACTCATGGTGTGGCCACCATCCTCCCCTGACCTCAACCCTATTGAGAACCTTTGGAGCATCCTCAAGCGAAAGATCTATGATGGTGGGAGGCAGTTAGCATCAAAACAGCAGCTCTGGGAGGCTATTCTGACATCCTGCAAAGAAATTCAATCAGAAACTATCCAAAAACTCACAAGTTCAATGGATGCAAGAATTGTGAAGGTGATATCAAAGAAGGGGTCCTATGTTAACATGTAACTTGCCCTGTTAGGATGTTTTTGATTGAAATAGCTTTTGATTTCAGTAAATATGACCTCCTAATGCTGCAAATTCAACAAATGACCATTTTCAGTTTTTTACAACCTATGAAATGTTTTCAAACTCTGTTGTGCATAATAATTTGGAACAGTGCATTTTGAGTTTTTCATTTTTTAAATAAATACTGTTGTCAGTGGGAGGTTTGTTCAATAAAATTCCAAATGTACCCTAACTGTTGATTACTTGAAAATTATACTGACTGTCATTTGCATCGACAAATTAGGAAAACCAGAGAAAGATATCATTTGCATAATAATTTGGAACGCAGTGTAGTAACGCTAATCAAAGCACATATTTTAAACTGTGCCTCCGCCGCCTCAGCGGTAGTGTTAGCCCTTGTGTAAAGACCTGCAACTTTACAAGGTTGTTTTGGTACTCGGCCTGACTCAGTTGTCTAAAGCGTAATTCGGAAATCGGTTACCCCGCCTTTAAGTATAATCCTTCTGTTTTAACTTTTCTTGTTTAGTAACAATATGTGTTTCCAATATATTCCTGTCCTTTATAATAGACAGTGCCCTCACTCCAGGCACCCCACAGGTCCTCTTCACAACTTTGTATAAGAACTAGATGTGCTGCTCTCTTTATTTCCTGATGATTACAGCCTGCTCACAGTTTTCGGGGACTTCATCATTCATCTGGACAAGCCCTTTGTTGCGGACTTCCACACACTCACCACCTCGTTTGTTCTCACTCGACTCATCATTGCCGGTACTCAAAGACCAGGAAACCAGCTTGATCTTATTTACACTTGTAAATGCACTACACACAACAGCAACGTTTTACCTCTTCACAAATCTGACCACTTTTTCATTACAACATGCACCTTACTACATGCGGCCATGTTTATTCTTTGTTTTCTACAGAGGGTTCTTCTTCATCTTCTACTTTGTCTTCATTGTCTATTTATCTCATGAATTCTGGATAATGAATTCATGTTATATTTCTACATACTTTGGCGCTCAGGAATACTGCGTGCTATTGAAATCATCTTGTGCATATTCTTAATCTTCGTAATATTATAAATGTTCAACTTGTACTTTTAATTCAACTACTACATGTATGAGGAACAACTCTATGGTGTTTAAGCTTGGAGTGCATGAGCTGTCATGCATAGGCATTATTAGCATTTATATGATTTGGCCATGGGTTATGCATGTAGTCTACTGGTAGACCATAAAATCGGCAGTGTTACTCTATATTTACACTTACGAAGTCAACTTAACAACAAATGGTGAAAGATGCCCCCTAGTGTTGGTGAAAATTACCAGTGTAAAATTCTGAGATGTTAACTTTATTCTGTTAAGCCCCGCCCCTCAAGCAACCTTCGAGAAGATCAGAACAGTTACAGAAGTTTTTGGACGTCGTCATTTTCTCTTTCCTCGGATCGACAGGATCGGACGCTCTTAAGTGTTCTCTTTTTTGTTCATTTGAATGATTATGTGAATACATGTGATAATATTACTGCACAGGAAGTAGTTTAATGACATTTGCAAAATTTGGTTGGTTCAAACTCCACTTTAACCGACCTTGAAGTGCACGTTGGAGAAATATTTTTTTTGTCAGTATGGTAATGATAAAGCTTAAATTAAATCAATTGTCTTACTTGATTACTTTATCTGTTGCCTTAGCTTGTAGAGTGCTGTACATTAGTGTTTTTAAAATCATTTAAGTAACGTTGACCTCACGTCATATAATGTCATATAACGTGTCTATTGGCAGGTCGAAATTGCTATGTTTGGGGTCTAGCAGTGGCTAATGTCTCCTTCATGTAACTTAAATGTGAATACTTAAAGGAGAGGTTTCTTTCTACTTTTACACAAATGTAATATAAATCTTAGGGGTCCTATACCATGCCCTAATTGCCCAGTTTTGCATGTGAGGAGAAACGCTCTGTTTTGGTGTGTGTCTCTTTAAGTGCAAATGAGCTGCTAGTCTCTGCCCCCTTTTCACAGAAAACTCAGCCAGGGCTGTGAGCCCTGTGCTTCCATCGACAAAAGAAGGGTCACATAAAGCGAATGAGAAACGCTGTTTCTGTCTTTAAACACCAAACACATTGTTTTCTAAAAGCGAACAGACTCCTAACAAAGGCGTCATGTTTTCTACATGCGAAATTACACATGACAAACCGGTCGCGTGTTTACAGACCATACACACTGCTTTCTATAAGTGAAGATACTCAAGACAAACGCATCGCGTGTTTACAGACCATACACACTGCTTTCTATAAGTGAAGATACTCAAGACAAACGCATCGCGTTCTCTAAGTGAAAGTAACGTTACACAGGACAATCCAGTCGCGTGTTTACAAGCCATACACATTGCTTTCTTTGCGTGAACGGACAAACGTTTCACAATGACGTTTTACCTACTTTTAAGTTGCCACAGGTCCCTGAGGTCTTACTTAAAAAATAACGGTACTTACAATGTCTTTATTTGCAGCTTTGCTTCGTTCAGTCTGGTGGATTTCCATTGAAAACAAAATAAATCCATTGCTCTCCTGTCAGGCTGGGAACAAGTGTTCTGTGCTGCTCTGTGCAGCCAACAACACAACACTTGGCATGCTTTGCTTACTTTTGCCATGGTGTCAGAACTAATTCACATATGTCGCTTGCGAAAACAAAAATGGCGGCAGCGCCATGGGTGGACACGTTCAGAAAAAGGGGCGGTAATATTATAATAAGAACGACTACCTACGTCAGAAAGCGTGCGAAATCTGAACGGCTCGTTTTCTCACAGGCTTGCAGAGATAGGCTCACGTAAACAAAGTTACTGGATTGTCATTTTTCACATTTTCTGAGTTGGTTGATGCACCAGACACCCAATTATAGCACTTAAACATTGAAAAAGTCAGATTTTCATGAAATATCCCCTAGATGTAACGTAAATTCGCCTAATGATGTTGTGGATTTGATTGTTTTGATGAGTTTCAGCATTTTATGACGCTAGATACGTTAGACGTTAGGTACGTTAACGTTAGATATGTTAGAACCTAAGTCACGAAAAATAATATGGTTATAATAAATGTTGTAATTTTATTTAAACAGTAACTATATCTGCGACTGTTTATATCATTAAAGATTCAATCTGTTTAACGTCGCCAATAATTTATTGCGTCACCTTTGTCATTTTATTGAAGCCACATAGATGGCGCTATCTGTACCACCATGAAAAAAGAAGGCACTGTGTAGGGAAGGCGGAAAAACTTGTTTCAAATGCCTGTGGCGTTTTCATAATTTTAACGTTGATCATGAATGACTATTTAATGTTATTGCTGTTAGACATACACCATTAGGTTACATGATTGGATCGGAACATGTTTGTTCTAGTGTAAGAAACGTAATTTGAACATCAGTGTTTTTGATAAGCACCTCAGTCTTGAACATGAAACCAATTGCAGAACTATATTTGTCATTCCATAGCCCATATTATTGCGTTTTGTTATTGCCCTTTTTAGAATTATCTATTGCAGGTAATTTATTGGATTTGCAACTGGATGAGTGAGGTAGTCTTTTGAGATTATCTTTTCATTTCAATACAGATGTCATGCATTAAGTAAAACACTAGTATTAATACACAAATATTTGTAGTTTCTTTGCTACATTGTACCAGTTCTAATCTCAAATACTGTGATTTACTATGTGGGCTGTTGCAGCAGAATGCATGTACTTATTATATCGTCGCTGTAGGGCGGAAACCTCCTATGTCCAAATTTTGTAAATTTCATATTTTTTCACAAATCGATGCTATTGGTCAGTCCCCATGTGGGTCTGTTATTTTTACAAATTATTAACCAATCTAAAGTGCTGAAAATAACTTGAGAGCAAATCTCTTAACTCCATTGGACAGTTCAACTGTCTGAGAAGTCTCGTAACTCCACCTCTTCACTCCGCGGGAGTCTCTCGGCATTACGTCTCCTGATTGAAAGCCGCAACGAATCCTCATCGAGCAACACGTCCTCTGAGGTAAATGTCCTCAAAACACTGGTTATTCATGATTCAGTTATATTAATTATATAATAACAGTTTATATAATATATATAACAGTTTTATCTCGATCTTGAAGTAATGGTAGTGCTAAGGTGTAATGTATCGTTTCTGAGGATGCTAGATTTTTCTTTCTGCTAGGTCTAGCATTGGACGCTAACGTTAGCTATCTTGTTGATTGAAATCTTCCATGGTTTTGTTTCTGATAATGAATTTAAAGAACAAAATTGCATGCCGTTGACTTAGTTAGCCACTATGCATTGGTTTTGTCGTCATGTTTGGTGAGAGCGAACGTGATTTTCGTGGGGCTTAAAGAAAAAAAAATATTGACCCCCACTAGTTCTGGCGCCCTGTCTGAGGATCGGAAATTAGCGCAAGACAATCCACTGCAATGCGGACTAAACCCTGTACATTGCAGATAAGATTGTAGCTTACAATGTCAAGGCAAGCCATCATGTTCAACAAGTAGCTGCCTTTGCCGTCATGTTCATTACTTTAAGCAAGCTAACTGGCTTCTTGCCTCGTTATCATACGTAACGTAAACATGCTGTATAACTTAGGGAAACAATCATTTGACCTTTATTCATTTTATTTTTTGCAGCAACCATGTCTGTGTCCTTAAAGGAACTGTGTCAGATGGTCAATGTGCCATACGATCAGGCAAGGGCCCTAATTGAGAGTGAGAACTCTATGGAGAGAGTGTAGAGAGAGAGGAAGCAACAGTGGTGGAGGATACAGTGGTGCATGCTGGTAGAGTGAATTTCTGAGAGATAATAATGATTTCACATGCCAAAATGGATGAGTTTCATGCAGATGGATTTCACAACAATAGACATTTGTTAAAAAAATGTTCATATTAGTTCATAATTAACTAATAACTTATAAATAACGTTATTATAAAGTGTTACCCCTTCAACTATAGCCCTCACTGTTGACAATTCACGAAGATCAAATTCCCTGTTGTTTTGCGAAGGTATGTTTTTGTCTACCCTAGGAATAGGTGAGTGGTCTGCCCTTAACTGGCCAAAGGAAGGACACACACAAGCAGACACTGAGGGACAAACACACAGCAACGCACGTCGTTCAGTGGCAGGCCATGAATTCATTCGCAGCTTTTTGCAGGACCTCCCAAAGGTGCCCTCACACTACTGCAGATCCACAACATCCAAACAGTATCTGGAACCTGTGTTTCAGTCGATGGCTGATCTGTATGCAGTGTATTGTTGCGCTGCAGCAGAGAAGAATGTAACACCTTTGTCAAGGCAAGTGTTCACAGATGAGTTCAAGCGTCTCAACCTAGGCCTTTACCACCCAAAAAAGGACCAGTGCAACATCTGTTGTGCTTTCAAGACCGGCAACTTACCTGATGAGGAGTGGCAGCACCACCTCCTTCAAAAAGAAGAGGCCCGTGCTGAAAAGTTGTTTGACAAAAGCAAGGCCGGCAACTTACCTGATGAGGAGTGGCAGCACCACCTCCTTCAAAAAGAAGAGGCCCGCGCTGAAAAGTTGTCCCGACAAAAGCAAGGCCAGCAACAACATCATGGTCATATGTATGGACTTACAAGCCCTCCTTTTGTGCCCAAAGCTAAAAGCCTCTGCATTGTATTACAAAAAAAAGCTTGCAGTTCATAATTTTACCTTGTACAACATGCTGACACACAGTGCCACATGTTATGTCTGGCATGAAGGTGAGGGATCCCTGTCTGCCAGTGAGTTTGCGTCATGCATTGTCGACTACCTCTCTGCACACACTGAGCCTGACACATTTATTCTGTGAAGTGATGGCTGTGGGTATCAGAACCGGAATGCAGTTCTAAGCAATGCACTTCTTCTGTTCTCCATAAAGAAAAACAAAGTCGTCATTCAGAAGTACCTTGAGAAAGGGCATACTCAGATGGAATGTGACTCCGTTCACAGCGTCATCGAGAGGCGTCTGAGGGACCAGGATGTGTATCTCCCAGCGGAGTATGTTAACCTGATGAAAAGGGCCCGTGTGAAGCCTCATCCATATGAAGTCAAGTACATCGACCACACCTTCTTCCAGGACTTCACCAAGCTAAGGCTCTGCAAGTCTCTGCGCCCTGGAGTAAGGCCTGGTGACCCAACTGTCCATAATATCAGAGCCATCAGGTAATTACCGATGTAAATCTTATGTCTTACCAATATACTGTAGGCATGACGACATGATGTTGCATATTGTTTTATGAAATCTTACAGTGATTGTTGTTGTGTTATATTTTGTGCTATTAGGTACAACAACAATGGAACGATGGACTTCAAAATCGACCACTCTGATGACTGCCATCCACATCCGAGTCACCAACTCCGAAACTCCACCTCAGACAGCCACACAGTCACCCCACTCTATTCAGACCGCCTGAAGATCAAAGAGCTGAAATTCAAACACCTCCAAGACCTGAAGGAAGTCATCCCAAAGGACTTTCACAGCTTTTACGACAATTTGCTTCACAAGCTTAATATAGGATGCAGTATTAACACAGTCAATATGAATGTAACAACACACACAGAGCCTCACAGATACAGACACACAGACAAGGGCTCACCCTACTCACAAACACAAATACACTCAGTAATGGGCTTAGTAAAGCAAGCCTTAACTATGATTTTATCTGTGTTAAACTATGATATCAGTTATTGATATTTTTTAAATATCTACTTATTACTAGGCTTATTATACATGTGCATTGAAGTTTTAAAATGTATCTAATATAATACTTGAATTGAATTAAATGTTTTGGATACCACCATTAAATTATTGTTTTTATTATTATTTTACTGACTAAGTTCAGCTGTTAGGCCTACTTCTAGACTATGCCTCTCTTGGAACTGTGCATGTAAAATACAAAATATAGAAGCAAGGTTTTTATTTTGGGGAGAAAAAAGGGCTGTCTACTGGCTAAGTAAGCCTATCTTTGGATAACTGTCTGTTTTTTAGACAATAACGAGTGAAAATAGTTACGTAGGTTAGATACATTTGAGTAGGCCTGTTTTGTTAAAAATCGATAGCTGTAATGCTTCGGTGCAGAAGGAAGCCCGTGAGCCACGAAGGTAAGTTTGCGAGCAGATTCGGCGAATTTCCACCTATTAGACAGCCTAGTCAGCTCATCGTTTTTTGTATCACATCACTTATAGTTCTTAAACCTTTAAAATAGAGTTTAAGAAGATGTATGTAACCACAGTCGTTAGCTTTGGTTAACGATTGAAGCCTTTTCTCTTGTCAAGAGGCTCAACGCGACCGCCGACTTTATTTGCGTGCAGATTAATTTCCACCTATATTTGACAGCCTGTTTAACGTTTTATTTCTGTATTGCATCACTCATAGCTCTAACGTTTAAAATAGAGTTTAGGAAGATGTATGTAACCACAATCATTAGCTTTCATTAGCTCTTAAAGCCTCGTCTCTTGTCAAAAGGCTCAACGCGACCGCCGACTTTGATGAACACTGCTGGCAGCAGCGACGTCTGTGTCCGTACCATTCTGATCAATGACAGCGTAATCTCGTATCTCCCTGCTCCCAAGTCATAAACCTTGTATCTCCGATTAAACATGGTTTTGGGGAAATGTTGTGTTAATGTTGGTACACAACAGTATATGATAGCAATATAAGGTATAATACAAACTTTAACGATACAATGTTTAATAACTCAAAAAATTTGCAGTTTTTTTAATTTCCTGAAAAATAATGGTTTTGGAGATATGAGGATTCCGACCGACAGCGAAGATATGTTGGGCACTAAACCTTTTTTCCTGTCATCTGTGTAGAGTTTGCTGATCAAGGTGAAACTAGGGGATAGGCCTACCCAAAGATTTGTTAAAATAACTGAGCTGAGCCTGGAGGCAATTTTTCTGCTGGTAAGTAATGTTGCATGTGCCGTGATGATGTTCAAAGTTATCAGTAAGTAACTGACCATTACCTTTCTCACTAATTTGCATATCTTTTTTCAGCCTTTTTAAAGTTTGGAGTCCCAAGAGTACTGGAGAATGTGAAGGTTCTTGATGAATCATGGACTGGGGTGGATGAAGATGTTTTTGAGGATGTAGTTAAAGAAAATCAATTTTATATTTCTATTATTAAAGTTTAAAAGAGTGTGTGAAATTATCTTGAAGAATTGTCTGAAGTAACTTTTTTGTTTTCGGAACAGTTGGTGGAATCCATTCTTCTCCAGAAACCTGGTGGTGACCGAATGTTATGACACAAAGTATTTGGTTATTTGTGGAGTATTTATTTTCTAGAGCTTCTACCGCCCCCTTGAATTTGGTTCATGTCTCGGTGTTCGCATGCATGTTTTTCTTTTTACTGCTGTCTTACAGATGTATGTGTAAACGCGTTCCCGGATAATTCGATGCCAACGAACATTGGTCATTTCTCTCTCATCATGATGTCAAAAGAGGAATGTCATCACTCATCATAGGCCGCATGCCAGCCAGCCAGCGTGCATGTGCACCAGCTAGCTATTCAGATGTCGTTACCCGTTCGTTGCCAAACTCATGTGTTTGTCTAATATGATGTGGGACTATTTGTAAATTTGTTGAACATTAGATACGATGCTTTGTTTAGCTAATTTAATGTTTTGTTTTCATAGAGAACATTTGAAACGTTGTGCTTGATGCACATGCGTAGCTTTTGTCTTATGTGACCTAGAGAGAGCTGTTTGTGGAACTTTTGGTGGGGTTCATTCCCACTTATGTTTTCTTTCGAAGTTTTAATTAGCCGAGTAAATGTTTTATTCATCTTTTTAATTTGTTTTTGTTTAGGGAGTAAGGGAAGTTCAATTGTCTTTTAGTTTAATGTTGTCATTCCAGGTAATATTAGTATATTAAAAATGTTTGTTTTGGCCTGGTCTGCCCCTGAAGCTTTACCCTCAAATGTTAATTAAATCTTTCTATTGTATTAGAAATCTCTTTGTTGTTTCTTCCTTAGTGTTACCTACGAGCCATTTGAATTATATTCTTCATTTCATTACCGCTAGATACCTCTTGTTACTTTGTATTCTCGTTCAATTACCTTTTTCTATAATTATTATATTGTATCGCAATATTCCTCTCCTTGCTGGGTTTATTCCATACTGTTGCGGTCAACGTTAGAGGTTGCCAAAGAGGTCGTAACAGAAATTGGGGGCTCGTTTAAAAACGAATGGCCTGCTTTCAGTTTTTTTTCTCACCTTTCCCATTTTAAATTTGCCTTCCACACGAAGATTGACTGAGTGGTTTTCATTTTTAAGGGGGGAGAGTTAATTAGCATTGCGTCATCTCGTCCAAATTTGAATTGGAAAAGTTTTTATTACATCTAACATCACAACAATTAGATTTGTGTCGTAGAGAAGATTTATTTTTGATCGCGGATGTATACCGTATAACAGTACCTCGTGGTGCAGCGAAGCCTGAATTAAAAGGGGTGATTCATAGACATTTGGTAGAGCAGGGAATATTGATGGAGGCGAGTGAAGCAGGTGTTGCAGAATCGGAACCAGTTTCTGAGAGTGAAGGAGAGGAGGAGTACCCCGAACCCGAGGAATTGTCCAGCATAGATCATGCCGATCTCCCTTCTCCACCTGATCTAGTACGGGCTATCAGGCTCAAAGAGCCTGAGCTTGAATTGGAAAAGCAGCAATACCAGAGTCAGCTGTTACAAGTTGGCACAGTTGAGCTCGAAACACAAAGAGCAGTCCATCTCAAAGAGCTGGAGCTCGAGTTTGAGTTACAGAGGAAACCTACAGTTGCTGGAGCACTTGCTGCAGATATGCCAGCACCTCAGCCCGTCCCACTCCTGCACCACGCCGAGGCACACAAGTAAGTTCCCCTGATTTTGATGTTAGTCACCAAATTGCTTTAGTTCTATTATTTCGTGAGAGCGAAGTAGATACTTATTTCACTGTGTTTGAGCACATCGCCACACCTTTGAAATGGCCGTGTAACATTTGGCCGCTTTTGCTACAATGTAAACTTGTGGGAAAAGCCCAAGAGGTGGGTTCGGCGTTAACATTGGAGCAAAGTTTAGACTATGACGTTGTGAAGAACTCTGTTTTGCACGCCAATGAATTAGTTCCCGAAGCGTACCGGTAAAGGCTACATAACCATATGAAAACCCCTGGTCAAACATTCGTGGAATTTGCTAGGGAGAAGGCAAATTTATTTGATAAGTGGTACGGCGCACCACTACATTTTAACAACTCAGAGTTGATGCGTTTGAAAAAGTTTAAGAATTGTGTCAAAAGATTGTAGTGCATTGAATGAATGGAAAACTTAATCTCTCTCGGAAGCAACTGTCTTTTCTGACGAATTTGTGCTAACACACAAAGTAGTGTTTTTGCCTACAAAACGCACTGCACCAGATCGAGTCCGTAATGCTAAAGATACTCATGCGGTGTCTAAGAAATCTCACATTACAATACGCAACGAGGGCCGTGAGTGTTTTTATTGTTATGAGTATGGTCATGTCATTGCTTCTTGTCCTGTGTTGAAACGTAAGAATGACAAGAAGATTAATACTTCAAAGAGCGTGGCACTAGTTGGTCGACAAGAATTGTTTGTTAAATAATTCAATTAATCCAGTAGAGGAGTCGATGTTCAAACAGTTTATTTGTGATGCCATGGTGTCATTGGACGAAATGGGTTCAGAAGGAAAGTGCATTCGCATATCCTTTGTGATACCGGTTCGGCTCAATAGTTCCTTCTTGAGAGCGCGTTGCCTTTTTCAGACAGTTCTAACTGCGGTTCACATGTGCTAGTGCAAGGAATAGACCTTACAGTCATGAGGGTTCCATTGCACAAAATGTTCCTACGATCCACAATAGTCACGGGTATGATTAAAATCGCAGTTCAACCTGAATTACCTGTTAAGTGCGTTTCACTAATTTTGGGGAATGATTTAGCTGGCGAAAAAGTTTTCTGTTTACCCGAAGTCTTTTATGTGCCTGAGGTACTTGACAGTGATGTTTTGCAGGAGAAAATTCCTGATGTGTTTGGAGCATGTGTGGTAACGTGAGTGCAGTCTCGTAAGTTTGAAGAAGTGACCGACCTGGCTGACTCTTTTTTTTAGTTGACCACTTTTCTTAAACATCACCAGCCATTCAAAAAATTATTTCCCGAGAAAAATCTCCTGCCCAAGCATCACATAATGATACATTACCCACAGTGTATAATAAAAATTGGACCAATTCTCTACATGTGGTGTATGCGATATGAGGCTGAACATAAATTCTTTAAAACACAATTGAAAAGTTTTGAAAATGTACTGTTATGTGGAACACTCATGGAAACTGTATTTTTGATGACCATTACCATGCATTTACAGTCAGACTGCATCCAGACAGAGTTTTAAAAGTTGTGAATGTTAATGAGCTGTGCTATTTCAAGCCATTTGATCTTCAGATTAAATATAGTACAACAAATTCTGCATTGCATATTCATGGTATTGCCAGTTCATGGTTAATAACCTTGAGAAACTGTTCCAGCACAATCATCTCTCCTATTTGCTCTTTGGTTTTATCCTTTGGTGTTATCCACTTGTCATAAAGGACTTTCAGTCTTGCCTGAAGCTCTTTGGGTGTCTCGCCTTGTCGGGGAGCCTGTGCTCTAAAGCGTCGTCTGTAGGTCTCAGAGTTGATTTCAAACTTGTCTAGAATTGCCTTCGTAATACACAAAAGTGTCAGCAAGTTCCATTGCCACATAGGCTGCTCTCGCTTTGCCTGTTCACAGTGGCACCAAGTGTAATGTCCAGTCCTGCGATGGCCATCTACAGGCTTGAGCAATCCATTCAAAGGTGGTTAAAATAGTGTTTTATATCATCATCATCATGAAACGGTAACATCTTTGGTCCTTACCAGCCCATCCATTGCAGTGAATGTGTCCCTTGTGGTGGCCCTGGTGATGATCCTGTATTATCTCCCTGCTGACTGCTTTGCCTTCCATGAGCCATTTGAGTGGGAAGAGCTGCGTTCTGTGGCGAAGAAGGCGGTGAAACGGTATGAGTTGGCACACCTCCCAATGTTTGACGCTCCATCCGCTACCACTGTACCTCCGCCTGTAACTGCCCAAACTGATGCTGAAGAGCACGCCACCTGTGTTCTGTGTTCTGTCTCACCTGTGAGACCTTGTAACACTAACAAATCACATGACACCGAGGAGGGAAGATGGCTAATTGGGCCCAATTTGGACATTTTCACTTAGGGGTGTACTCACTTTTGTTGCCAGAAGTTTAGACATTAATGGCTGTGTTGAGTTATTTTGAGGGGGCAGCAAATTTACACTGTTATACATGCTGTAGACTCACTACTTTACATTGTAGCAAAGTGTCATTTCTTCAGTGTTCACATGAAAAGATATAATAAAATATTTACAAAAATGTGAGGGGTGTACTCACTTCTGTGAGATACTGTAATTTTACTCTGGAAATGTAACACCATGATGAGAGTCAATTTATCACCAATTCTGAGTGGGACCAAACACACTCGGGCCCAGAGTTAAATGTAACTCTTATAGAGTTTATTTAACACTGCAAAATTTACTGTGTATTGTACTCTGCACAATATATGCTAACAATGGTTACTTTTCTTAAGAATGTGGCTGCATCACTGGTTTTGTGTCCTTTGTAAAGCAGTGCATGGTAAAAGACAGGACAAATGGGAGCAATTGTAAACAAACTGCAAATAAAACACGTATTCTTCACATCTCGTCACATTCTTCTTCATAGCTGCCTCTCAACATTCCACTTTGATAGGTCCATTGGGAGGTTAGGTCTTTATCTGCCCAGGTGTGAAAAACACATCAATATTCATGACCATTGACACTCCCTCAGATATGGCCTTTCCACAACAGTGTCTTACAAAAGTTAAAGGGATAACCTGTGTTGTGTTTGCTTAGGCGGGTTATATTTAACAAGAAGTGGAGGTCACACACACAGCCTGAACGGATCACCTCAGTTTACTATTCTGTGCCAATCATTCTCACAACGCATGCACACATCAGATAACCACATAACCTAGGTGCAGAACACAGGATATGCAGGATATAACCCCCCCTTTTAGAACTAAACAAACTCTTGTGTACAGGAACTATAAGTAGAAAGAGATGGCTAACATCTCAGCATGAAAGTCAGTAACAAAATCCTTCAGATATGCAGGATGAGCCCTTGCTAGGACCAGCAGACCCTCCGAGGGTACTGACTGTGGCACATCCTGGGTATCCTGAGTATCAGCAATCAGTGGCCGAAGGGGTCGAGACCCTACTGCTGGAGGAGATAGTTGTGAGACCTCCCTGGCAGGGGAACCTTGAAACGCCTGGCCTGGCCATGGCTGCACTGCCATTGGTAAGTGGCGGCGGAAGAGCTAGCTCTGTAATGCATCAACGTTAGATTGAGTGCTGCCTGAATGTGTACCCCTGGACCATGTGTGCACGAATGCCGTTCTTGACACTGATTGAACCTTTCAACCCCGCCGTTTACCTGGGGATGGTAAAATGCGGCTCGGATATGCTTAATTCCTCTACTGCAGAGGAAGGTGGAGAAGTCAGCAGAAGTAAACTGCAGGCCATTGTCCGTAGTGATGGCACGGGCATGCCCCAGCGAGCAAACAAACTCTCCAGTATCTATGTGATGGTCTGTGATGTCACCGTTCAAGCTGGTGCTACCTCCGGCCATTTAGAGTGGAGATCATACACAACAACCATGGGGGATGCCGTGACAATGAATTTCCCCACAAATGTCTAGTTGAAGGTGCTCCCATGGCGAAGATGGTCTTAGCTGCTGCGTGGGAATGTCCACAGGGGGACGCGAATCAGCTAGTAGTGTGGAGCATTCGAGAGCTGCCTCCACCTGCAGTGCGATGACAACAGCTTGGTTCAGTGTTAGCTTGTAGGGTTCTAGCAACAGTTTTTCCCGAGTATTTTCACACAGTATCCCTTCAATAAGCTGATCACGAACGATCTGATCCTGAAGTGATCCGTAGTTGCAAGAGCGTGCCATGTCACGCAGATCAGTCACATCACCAACTTTGCACCGACTCACCCGGTCACTGAAGCCGTTTGCATAGCTTGTATCGTTGGAGTATGACTCGCTGCTGGCCCGTAAAGTGATGAGCGAGAGACACAACAGCTTCCTCATAAGTTTCCGCTTCCCGAGAGCACGATATATCCTCTAGAAGTAGAGGTCACACAAGACAGGAAGTAGAGGTCACACACACGGCTTGAACGGATCATCTCAGTTTACTATTCTGTGCCATTCATTCTCACAACGCATGCGCACATCAGATAACCACATAACCTAGGGGCAGAACACAGGACATGCAGGATATAACAACCTGGACATAGGTCATTTGATTAATGAATCTGGTAAGTTCCATTTATTATGTCATTATATGGAAAATGTATGTTCAGGGTAAAATCTGTTAAAGACGTGCTCAAATTTGTTGGTACCCCTCCACAAAAAAACTAAGAATGCAGAAATTTCTCTGAAATTACTTTTGTCAGTTTCAAGTTATTGGCATCCAACCATTGTTTATTCTATATTTAAATATTTCATTTGCTTTTGATTTTTTATTCAACATAATATTGTAAATAATAAAACAAATGAAAATGTCATGGACAAAAATGATGGGACCCCTAACCTATTATTTTGTTGCACAACCTTTAGAGGCAATCACTGCAAGCAAACATTTTCTGTAGCTCTCAATGAGACTTCTGCACCTGTTAACAGGTAGAAGCTTGTGTCTGGTACTTTTTTACCGATTCTTGATTATGGGGATGTGGTGTATCAGCATGCTTCTTCTTGTCTTCTTGCCTCTTTTGAAGCTGTGCATCATGGTGCTTTAAGATTTATTACGGATTCTAAATTTTCTACACATCACTGTATACTATATAATAGAGTTGCCTGGTCTTCACTTGCTGTTCGAAGGAAAATGCATTGGTATATTTTGATTTACAAAGCTATTCTGGGTTTTTTGCCATCCTATCTCTGTTGTTTGATTCACCGAAAAGAAGTTGTTAACTATTCATTGCGTTCTCAGTCTTTTTATAATCTTCATGTACCTTCAGCACGAACTAATTTAGGTAAAACTGCATTTGAATATGCTGCATCGTCAGACTGGAATAGAAAATGATTTAATGATTTGCAAATGCTTTTAATGCTGTAATATTTTATTGTTGTGATGTATTGTTCTTTGTTGTATGTGTATTTGTATAACTGGGCCGCCTATCTTGGCCAGGACACTCCTGGAAAAGAGATTTTTAATCTCGGTGAGGTTCTTTCCTGGTTAAATAAAGGCAAATAATAATAATAATAATAGTTTGGCCCACTGCTCCAGCTGTCTCAGGTTTGATGGGTGCCTTCTCCAGACTGCAAGTTTCAGCTCTTTCCACAGAAGTTCGATAGGATTCAGATCAGGACTCATAGAAGGCCACTTCAGAATAGTCCAATGTTCTGTTCTTATCCATTCTTGGGTGATTTTAGCTGTGTGTTTTGGGTCATTATCCTGTGGAGGACCAATGACCTGCAACCGAGACAGAGC
The DNA here is from genome assembly GCF_024868665.1 of Triplophysa rosa. Lineage (NCBI taxonomy): Eukaryota > Metazoa > Chordata > Actinopteri > Cypriniformes > Nemacheilidae > Triplophysa > Triplophysa rosa. The sequence continues at coordinate 1,330,921 of NC_079911.1, forward strand.
TTTCTGACACTGGGCAGTACGTTGAATGCCTTGACAGTCTTGAGATTTCATTGTGCCCTGCCAGATGCAGCAAAGCAGCCCCAAAACATAATCGAGCCTCCTCCATGTATCACTGTAGGTATGGTGTTCACTTCTTTGAAAGCTTGATTTTTTTCGTCTGTGAACATAGAGCTGATGTGACTTGCCAAAAAGCTACAGTTTTTACTCATCTGTCCAAAGGACATTCTAACAGAAGGACTGTGGCTTGTCTATATGAATTTTAGCAAATTCCAGTTTGGCTTTTTATGTTTTTCTTCCAAACGTGGAGTCCTCTGGGGTTATGTTTTTACTCAAAAAGCAACGGATGGTGCGATCAGAAACTGACGTACCTTCACCTTGGAGTTCAGCTTGTATCTCTTTGGCAGTTATCCTTGGTTCTTTTTCTACCAGTCGCACTATCATTGCGTTTGCGTTTATAAATCAGAATTTTAGCAGCAGTTAAAGTGACTGCTGGCACCATCCCATTGTAAAATACAGTCATGTTCAGACTTGAACGCCAGTTGGAGGATAGTTTTGTATACATTAAGTTTAATTTTCACTTTCAACAACTTCTGATTGCATTTCTATTGAGAAATTAGTATTGTAGTTTTTAAATACAGTATGTGGTTAGTTATTGCAAAGACGCTCTCAGTTTATAATTCAAATAGACTTCCGTTACGTTACCTATGTTTCTCTGGGCTGCCTTCGTGTGCGAAGTCATGGCATTCAGCTGCTATTGTAACCAAACGCTGCGAGCATTTTTTTTTAACTAAAAAAGCGCTTTTGTCAACTTTTTCTTGTCAAAAATAGTGCTAACACTAACACGACGTGATGGTGTCACAAATATGCTAATTAGTTCGTGAAGTCAAAAAGTACTAACATGACGTGATGACGTCACAAATATGCTAATTAGTTTGTGATGTCACCAGCGCCACAAGTCTGTCAAAATCCTATGGGAAACACTGCTGATATATTACTTTAGCCGTTTATTAATATTCTTTTTTTTACTTTATACCTTACATATGTGAGAATAAACACATTTTTGTGATTTTCGATCGATTTGGCGTTTAAATCAACGAACCCTGATGTTTGGGAGTGTGAATGATAACGCTTTGTCACGACAAATATGGGAATCACAAAGTTACGCTGCTGTAAAATTATTTGGTACGTCGTCACAACGTAACTGTTAGTGATTACAGTTTCACTATTAACAGCGCTTAAAACGGTTAATTAATCATAAAGGCTCCGTTACACCGCATGTTTCTGTTGCACGGAACGGAAACGTTGCAACTTGCACATAAATGAAAACTAAGTTACACCAGAGGTGCACCATCTTAAAGAGCCGTGCTTATCAGAGACACGGAGGCCACGACACACACTAGATTAACATGGCAGAGAGACCAAATAGCCAATCTTACATGTACATTCACAATCAAGGCTGTAGAGGTGACAGTTGGGTTTCAGTGCAACGTAAACAAACAAAGCGGCATATTAGTTAATAGAGTCGCACACCGGACGAGAAGCGTCGCGTCGAGGACAGCTCACAGGATGCGTACATTCTGTATGCGCAAGATCAAATTCAAAGTCTACTCCTGACTAGACATGTGCTTGATTAACTGCGGTTACCACTAAATCCTGCTGAAACCGTGTTGGCTGCGATAATGCAAAATATCGATTATTTTATTGATGCGTTGCTTGTCCGTGAAGCATGGCTCTGGGATCAGTAGGAAATGCTGCTCGATCTAAAAGCAGTGCGAGTTCAAAACGCTTATAACGTGCATTTAAAAAAGCAACACCCGTCAAACATGATCATTATAAATATACTTTATTATCATGAAAATACCAGAGGAGGCTTGAGGAACAGTGATAAAAACAAGTCCTTACGCATTTCCTACAACTACTTGTGTTATGATCTTTCGAATGCAGCAGCATTTTACCGTACTGCACTCACAAATTGTGCATAAATCACGTGATATAAATATTTTCGGTTAACCGGGCATATGTCTACTCCTGACGCAAGTTGAACCAATTTAACTTATTTTATGTTATTATTTAGCAAACAGGCTCTATATAACGTTGATAAATCCATTATAGTTTGCTGTAAACAAAAACAGTGGGGAAACAAAAAGCAAGTGATCCGCTCTTAAAGGGACAGCAGCAAAATAAATATATCTGTTTAAATGCTCATCAAACAACAAAAAACTAAGACAAAACCCACTCATTGCTACTGATTGATCAACTTTAATATGGTTTGATGAATTTGATGATTATTTTACAAACCCGATTCCAAAAAAGTTGGGACACTGTACAAATTGTGAATAAAAACAGAATGCAATGATGTGGAAGTTTCAAATTTCAATATTTTATTCAGAATACAACATAGATGACATATCAAATGTTTAAACTGAGAGAATGTATCATTTTAAGGGAAAAATAAGTTGATTTTAAATTTCATGGCATCAACACATCTCAAAAAAGTTGGGACAAGGCCATGTTTACCACTGTGTGGCATCCCCTCTTCTTTTTATAACAGTCTGCAAACGTCTGGGGACTGAGGAGACAAGTTGCTCAAGTTTAGGAATAGGAATGTTGTCCCATTCTTGTCTAATACAGGCTTCTAGTTGCTCGACTGTCTTAGGTCTTCTTTGTCGCATCTTCCTCTTTATGATGCGCCAAATGTTTTCTATGGGTGAAAGATCTGGACTGCAGGCTGGCCATTTCAGTACCCGGATCCTTCTTCTACGCAGCCATGATGTTGTAATTGATGCAGTATGTGGTCTGGCATTGTCATGTTGGAAAATGCAAGGTCTTCCCTGAAAGAGACGACGTCTGGATGGGAGCATATGTTGTTCTAGAACTTGGATATACCTTTCAGCATTGATGGTGCCTTTCCAGATGTGTAAGCTGCCCATGCCACACGCACTCATGCAACCCCATACCATCAGAGATGCAGGCTTCTGAACTGAGCGCTGATAACAACTTGGGTTGTCCTTGTCCTCTTTAGTCCGGATGACATGGCGTCCCAGTTTTCCAAAAAGAACTTCAAATTTTGATTCGTCTGACCACAGAACAGTTTTCCACTTTGCCACAGTCCATTTTAAATGAGCCTTGGCCCAGAGAAAACGCCTGCGCTTCTGGATCATGTTTAGATATGGCTTCTTTTTTGACCTATAGAGTTTTAGCCGGCAACGGCGAATGGCACGGTGGATTGTGTTCACCGACAATGTTTTCTGGAAGTATTCCTGAGCCCATGTTGTGATTTCCATTACAGTAGCATTCCTGTATGTGATGCAGTGCCGTCTAAGGGCCCGAAGATCACGGGCATCCAGTATGGTTTTCCGGCCTTGACCCTTACGCACAGAGATTGTTCCAGATTCTCTGAATCTTTGGATGATATTATGCACTGTAGATGATGATAACTTCAAACTCTTTGCAATTTTTCTCTGAGAAACTCCTTTCTGATATTGCTCCACTATTTTTCGCCGCAGCATTGGGGGAATTGGTGATCCTCTGCCCATCTTGACTTCTGAGAGACACTGCCACTCTGAGAGGCTCTTTTTATACCCAATCATGTTGCCAATTGACCTAATAAGTTGCAAATTGGTCCTCCAGCTGTTCCTTATATGTACATTTAACTTTTCCGGCCTCTTATTGCTACCTGTCCCAACTTTTTTGGAATGTGTAGCTCTCATGAAATCCAAAATGAGCCAATATTTGGCATGACATTTCAAAATGTCTGACTTTCAACATTTGATATGTTATCTATATTCTATTGTGAATAAAATATAAGTTTATTAGATTCGTAAATTATTGCATTCCTTTTTTATTCACAATTTGTACAGTGTCCCAACTTTTTTGGAATCGGGTTTGTACATTTGACTCCTTTATTCAGTTTCTGTACCTAATAACCACAGTTAGACCAACCTGAAACACCTAAAAAGCACTGTTCATTTTATATGTGTGTTTGCTTTATTACATTTATTTGTGCTATTGCTCATAATTTGATCATTTGTTCTAATTTTATTACTAACTGATTGACTATTATTATTAGAGTTAGGCTAATAGTTGTATGGTATTATAAGCGTTTTTATTTAAATTGCATAGGTAAAAAAAACTAACTAATAACTAGACATTATTTATTTATTTATTACTTTTTGGGGCGGGCAAGTAAAATTTTTGTCAGGTCCAGCAAAAATGTAGAAATGAAGGTATGCATAATAATCGTTGTTGCATCCCTAGCTGGTAGATCACCACTGTTTCAAAACGTGCCCAGTTATGGTGTGGAGCTTAATTAAAACAATGTAGCACAGTCCTGAAAGACAATCATACGAGCAGTTTTGTTGCTATGCTGTATTTACTTCATGTTCTTCTACTATATACTACCCGGTACAATGTCTCTTATATGTTATTATCCCCCATTTTCTGTAAAATAGTCTTTATTTTATATATGCACAATTTAGAATCTTTAGACTGTAAATCGTATTATATTGTATTGTCATTGTGTTAAATGTCTGTACTAGAAGCTTCCAACACCAAAGAAAATTCCTTGTGTGTGCAAGCACACTTGGCAATAAAGCTCTTCTGATTCTGATTCTGATTCTGATTCTGATGTTGGCTGGTAGACCAGCTAATGAATGGTAATACGCTGTTTCCTGAACAACTGAACTGCAACTCTGTTGCAACTGAAATCTGTCTACAAGCAACACACATACAGTTAACCCAAGTGTTGTTTACTCTGCTGTGCAGATGAATAAAAGTAATATGAATAAAAACACTGTATAATATATACAAGTAGAAACTTGGTATTGCCAATAGTAATCAATACAACAAAAAACATGGTTACTAATAGTGCTGCAACGACGCGTGAAATGCGTCGATGCGTCGTATTATTTACGTTTATCTGCTGTAATAGCAGTTTCTGTTTCCGGGCGTGTGTAAGTTAATCAGCAGAACAAGAGAAAGTATAATACACCCGACAAACAGCGATCGAGAGCCTCGGACGCAGTAAGTTAGTGAATGGACGGAGGAATTCCCCCTGACGTTAAGTTACCCCCGAAATGCGATCATCACAGCATGGACACGCAATCACAAACGAACAGAGAGGGGCACGTAGATGTAGACTTTCATAATAAATTACTTAAGTTTAACACTAGGCTTTACATGAATGATTTACATTAACGCTATTGTACTAGTGTAAGTTAGTGTATGTGAACCTTTGCAGATTGTGACCCTGCTTAAATTACTCTTAAGCTTCAAAAAGGACAAACTATCATGAAACCACCAATGCACTTTTTATGTCATTCGATAGCTTTATGCGAGGAATAAACCAATATAGCATAATTAAGAAACTCTGACCTCCGCTGGTGTTGTCTGTCAATCTCCAGTCAGCATGCGTGTGTACGGTGACGGTCAGGACGCTACTCTTTCCAACATGTTCCAATGTTTTCATTATTCTTCATAATGACAAGATGATAGTCTATGGTTTTGTTTAAAATGTATTTTGCTAGAGACTGTGAGTTAACGTTACTCGTTGAGTGTATCTTAGCTTATTAGAAGCACTGGAAGCGGTCTGAATATTTTGCGTCTTCATAAGAAATAACTCTTTTTAAACCTCTGATTTAACTGTAAACTGTTGGATTGATGCAACGCACTATGTGTTAAACATGTAACATATCATCTCTTCTTGTTGTGTTCTAACTATTATTTACTTTGGGGAGCAAAATGATCCCCGGGACTTCAGAAGGAGTAGGTGCTTTAAGCGCTCATTGTGCGTCCGGGATGCGCATAACTGTAAATAACGAAGCGAATGCATTAAGCGCATCATTCTGAGTTCAAGGTGCGCGGGCTCGCTTTAACGACACTCAATTACATTATGAGACTGAAAATAGAGTCGTATATTACTTGAGGAAAAAAATACAGAGCATACAGGTGCTGGTCATATAATTAGAATATCATCAAAAAGTTAATTTATTTCACTAATTCCATTCAAAAAGTGAAACTTGTATATTATATTATTCATTCATACACACAGACTGATAATTTCAAATGTTTATTTCTTTTAATTTGATGATTATAACTGACAACTAATGAAAATCCCAAATTCAGTATCTCAGAAAATTAGAATATTACTTAAGACCAATACAAAGAAAGGATTTTTAGAAATCTTGGCCAACTGAAAAGTATGAACATGAAAAGTATGAGCATGTACAGCACTCAATACTTAGTTGGGGCTCCTTTTGCCTGAATTACTGCAGCAATGCGGCGTGGCATGGAGTCGATCAGTCTGTGGCACTGCTCAGGTGTTATGAGAGCCCAGGTTGCTCTGATAGTGGCCTTCAGCTCTTCTGCATTGTTGGGTCTGGCATATCGCATCTTCCTCTTCACAATACCCCATAGATTTTCTATGGGGTTAAGGTCAGGCGAGTTTGCTGGCCAATTAAGAACAGGGATACCATGGTCCTTAAACCAGGTACTGGTAGCTTTGGCACTGTGTGCAGGTGCCAAGTCCTGTTGGAAAATGAAATCTGCATCTCCATAAAGTTGGTCAAAATTAGACCAGCACCTGTATATCATGCTCTAGTATTTCATAAACACATTTTTTAATGTTTTTACATTTACATTTATTCATTTAGCAGACGCTTTTATCCAAAGCGAGCTACAGATGAGGGAAACAATGGAAGCAATTGGAACAACATAAGGACAACAAAATTCATAAATGCAATAAAAAAACTGGTCTCATATAGCCTACCACAGTATACAGAGCTAAGTTTATTTCATTTTTTTACCTTTAATACAGTAAGTACATAAAAAATCAGTATTTTTTTACTTTTAAAATTAAAACTACTTAATTAAAAGAAGATAGTGATTTTAATGTAAACACGGATTAAAATGTTAAAACAACAATATTTATTTATAATATGTAGTGGAGTAAAAAGTATGATTTGCTTTATAATGTAAGAAAATAGTAGAACTTATTGTTTATTTGCAAAGTTTGCCAAAGGATTAATAAAGTAATCCAAAAATCTTTATTAGATTAATAAAAAAAAATAATCGGTAGATTAGCGACTAATCGAAAAAAAAAAATCTGTAGATTAGTCGACAATTAAAATAATCGTTAGTTGCACCCTAGTTACTACACGTTTACCACAAAAAATAATAATCGATGATTTTTCGCAGGGAAAGAAATTACTCACTTTTAACCTGGCGGACAACGGCACGTCTTGCCCTCCAACGGGGCTTTCCCCATAAGTGCGTGACGTCACATGAAAACTATCAATACTGCATGTCTCTCCTCTAAAATCTGACTAAAGGCTGAATGCTTTTTCTGAAGAAGCGCTTAACAACTAACTACTAGTTGGTTCAGTGACAAATTGTGAAAAGCTTTTTCTCTTCCGTCTGCTAAATATGGAATGATTCCTACACCATAGAAATACAACAGCAATACAGTGTTTCTTTAAATACATATCAACATACCTGTATTATCGGCGGGGCTCGCTCTGTCCTGTCTGTTAACCACAGAATACACCAGTAGCTAGTTATAAACACACGATACAAAATATAGCGTCCATTACACACATTCAGGAAACGCTAACCATGTCTCCTATTAAACGTGCATTCATCTGTTACAACGGAAAGATTTACCCACTAACAAAACTTGTATAAACACCACATAACATAATGTTAACTTGAACTGATGTTGAAACATGACATGAAGCATAGTTTACAATTAAATACAATTAAATAAATCAGTCTTACCTCTACTCTCTTGTAGGTCTCTGATGATCCGACAGAATGATCATAAACGAAGATAGCAAATATTAACACGCTGCAGCAGTGCTATTGCAATGAATGGGGAGGGAATGCATCGCTCAGTATGGCCGCTCTAACGAAGGAAGTCCCGCCTTCCAGTAAAATGAGCCAATCGACAATGGAATATAAGACTGACCAGAGCCGTTGAAAACAGAGTTGCGACACTCACATAGACGTCCCATGGAAGAAAACAATGCGGAAGTAACTCGTGCCATGGAGAGCTGTATAGCGTAGGGGTCGGCAAGTAACTTTGGCATCGGGCCGCTAGATGGCGGGCCAGAACATAGTCAAAGGATAATTTAAGAAATTTATTGAAGAAAAATGCAACTCGAATAGCCTACTTTTAAAAATATAGTTATTATATAATTATATATAATAACATTTAGATGGTGAGAGAAAATGGCACTATCCTGACTTAAACTGAGACATTTATTCAAGAAGTTTATTATAAACTGAAAACAATTAGGCTTACTAAACACATTTTATGTCAGAGCGGGATCTGAGTGGGATTCGGTTTACCGGAGAGTGAGCGTAATGTGAGCGAAGCTTTTGCTTGGTCCGTGAGCGACTGAGCGAAGCGCAGTCATTGAGCGAAACATTAATAGTAGGCTGAAAAAGAGCAGTTATGTTTCAGTCCGACATTCTGTGACATTACAGCCAATTTTTGGTCACAGTCATTTTTTATTTAAAGAGTGCCTAAAATAACTGTATAATAACTGATAAAGTATATTTGATTTCCGTTACTTTATTTCTGTGAACAAAATAAACGCACAAAAGATGAAATGCACTATGAAGACCTTTATTATTACTAGGGTTAGTAAAAGAAACAGGCTTTAAAGAAAAATAGACCAAAACAAGGGGAAATGCGTTCTTAAAATGTCAAAGCTTAATCATTACAGCATTTTAGAATGTACTTGTAGAAACTTGGACAAAGTAGCTGCGTCTACGAAGGCTGCATGCGTCCTCCGGAGATCACATTTGACATCGAGGTT